>NC_141001.1:11376501-11554511 GCF_052327205.1 Somniosus microcephalus | reverse complement strand
GATTGCCGGATAGCTCACCTCCGGATAGCACAAAGTTTCCTGTACTTATAAAACATTTTTGGTAAATCTTTCTATAACATACACTTTACATCCTCACCAATCTTTTTATTAAAAAAGGGGGGCTCACCTCAGTGTGTTTTATCACAAACAATGGCCGCCGCTTGCTTTTCAGTTGGAAAGATTAGGCCCCGCCCACACAGTCGATTGTCTGTCACAGACACAGATTTGGAGCACAGAAGCCCCACCCACTCTATGTTCCTGTACTAAGATGGCCGCGCATGCACTCTGTTACACACTGAATCAAAATGGCGTTGCACTGAAACTTTTCGCCCTCCTTGAAAAAGATGGCTGCCGTTAACCTGGGGCTGTCAGCAGAAGAAATTTCCTCAGCTGCAAACACAGGATCTTCAGATTATTATTTGGGGCTTGCGACCTACCCCAGTTGCTTATGAAGCCTCCCCACCTACTGACCCCAGTAATGGAGCTGAGGCAGCACACCCCTCTGCCCTCTGCCAGTGTTTGTCTCTGTCTAGGCCGGGAGCCTGGGTCTAGAGTTGCACTGCTGGCAGTTGGAGAAGCCTAGGCCCCGGGCCTGGAAAAACGGTGAAAGGTAGGAGAATTATAGAGGTTAGAGAAAAGATTTACAAATTAATTAACTTTTTTTTAAAACAATTTGTGTTTTAAAAGCAACTTTTTTTTTTGCTGGAAATGTAGATTTGAAAAGAAACACGCAGAAAGCGGGAAAAAGAAATGAAAAGTTTGGAATCAAGATGGCGGCAACTCACCTCGGTTCAGAACGATAAGGCACCGCCCACACAGGCACCGATTGGTCGACCGTCAGGTCACCGAAGCATAGGATTGGTCAATCGTCCCGTCACTCGACTGTAGGAGGGCCTGCCTGCACGTGCCAGGAACCCGGCGTACGATTGTTTGACCTCGACGTCACTCTATTGCTAATGAGCGGATAATGAGATGCTAATGAGCGGAATTTTGAACGTTTTTTGGATACCGCGGGCGCGATTTTTGTCTGGCCGAAGTGTAAATACGCTTACGACCGTTTTGGAAAGGTAAGCTTTCTTTTGACGTAACGCACGCGTAGGTACGCTCTATAACTTTCAAGTGCATAGCCGGACAAACGCACACCGGAGGACAGACAGACAGACAGATAGACAGACAGATAGACAGACAGATAGACAGACAGAACGATCCATTTATATATATAGACTAGCTGAAGTGCCCGGCGGTGCCGAGGGTCTTTTGAGGGCATGTTGTTGTTGGAAGAGAGAGAGAGCGCGACTTGGGGGAAGAGAGAGAGCGACTGGGGGGAAGAGAGCGACTGGGGGGAAGAGAGAGAGAGCGACTGGGGGGAAGAGAGCGAGCGACTGGGGGGAAGAGAGAGAGCGACTGGGGGGGGAAGAGAGAGAGCGACGGGGGGTAAGGGAGGCGCGCGACTGGGGGGAAGGGAGGGCGGGGGGGGAGGGAGGGGCGGGGGGAAGGGAGGGTGGGGGGAAGGGAGGGCGGGGGGGGCGGAAGGGAGGGGGGGGAAGGGAGGGCGGGGGGGAAGGGAGGGAAGGGAGGGTGGGGGGGAAGGGAGGGAAGGGAGGGCGGGGGGGGAAGGGAGGAGTGAGGGCAGGCAGGGAGGGGGGAGGGGGGGAGGGAGAGAAGGGGGGAGTGAGGGAGAGAAGGGGGGGTGAGAAAGGGAGGTAAGGGGGGAGCGTGGGAGAGAAGGGGGGGGAGAGGGGGAGAGAGACAGAGGGAAGGAGAGAGAGAGGGCGAGTGGCCCGCGGCCGCAAATGCAGCCAAGCCCCGAGAACAGGCGTGAGCCGGCTTGAGGCTGAGGGACAGCCACGGCCACGCCCCGGTTGCCGGGGTAAACCTGCCGCGCCGCCCCGCCCCACACTCCGGAGAGCCCCGCTCTCCGAGCCCCGCTGTCCAAGCCCCAGCCGCCCCGCCCCGCACTCCCGAGCCGATAACAGGCGTGAGCCGTCTTGAGGCTGAGAGACGGCCACGTCCGGTTGCCGGGGTAACCCTGCCGCGCCGCCCCGCGCCGGCACTCCCGAGTGCCCCGCTCTCCGAGCCCCAGCCGCCCAGCCCCACCCCGCACTCCCGAGAGCCCCACTCTCCGAGCCCCGCACTCCCGAGAGCCCCGCTCTCCGAGCCCCAGAAATTAAAATTTTTTTTTTTTTAATAAACGGGTGTTAAGAAGATGGGAGGCCATCTTGAAAGTTTTTAAATGTTTTTAAAAAGCTGCCACGTAGAAGGAACATGCATTCTTGCTGAAAACACCAAGTTATTTTTTTTTTAAACGGCTGTTAAGAAGATGGGATACCATCTTCATTGTGTTTTAACGTTTTAGACATTGTGTTTTGACGTTTTACACATTAAAAAAAAATCGCTCCCAACAAATAAACACACAGAAGGTGAGACTAAAGATGGCGGCCACTCACCTCGGTTCAGAACGATAAGGCCCGCCCACACACGCACCGATTGGTCGATCCGTCAGGTGACCAAAGCGTAGGATTGGTCAATCGTCCCGTCACTCGACCGTAGGAGGGCCCGGCCCGCAGCGCGGCAGCAACCTGGCGTATGATTGGTCGACCTCGAGGTCACTCTGTCGCTAATGAGCGGATAATGAGATGCTAATGAGCGGAATGTTGAAGGTTTTTCAGATACCGCGGGCGCGATTTTAGCCCGGCCGAAACGTAAATACACTTAAGACCGTTTTGGAAAGGTAAGCTTTCTTTTGACGTAACGCACGCGTAGATACGCTCTATAACTTTCGAGCGCATACCATACAGACGCACACGTCAGGACAGACAGACAGACAGAAGGACAGACAGAAAGAAGCATCCTTTTATATATATAGATAATTGTTATTACCATATGCGTAATAAATCTGTGAATGTTTACTTGTAATGCTGTGAACCCTGAACACCCATCCTTTAATACCTTTATTGTCGAGCCAAGCCTGTCAAGAAAAGCAAGATAAGGATACGTTTTTTCTAGGAGTTATCCTGTAATTTTAATACCTTCTCTGCCTTGCTATTTAATTGTGGGTAGATTTGGGACCAGGTCACATGACTGAATTAATTCTGTTATGCAAACTACTGGAATTCCCTTGAGTTAAATGATGGTTCATTGTAAGATGTAACCATGTAGAGACACTGGCCATTGTAAACCACACTAAAGACATTTTGGGAAAACTAATAGGGTTAATCCTTGAATTCTGGAAACATGAGGCAAAAGGACTTTTGCATCCTAGTATTACTGGGTGTTTCCAATTAACACGATACCAGCTTCAACGGGAGTCTGGATGAGACCCGTTAAGGTTGCAGACCAGTGACCTGATTAATGTGCTACAAACTTGCTCAAATAATACTATTGGGTAAAAAAGAACCTAGGAAGAAAATTGATATATCGGGGAATGATTGTTCTTATCATGATTTAGCAATGTAAGGAGAAGTGAGAACTTCTGTTGAAAAGTCTGTCCTGCATCAAACTAATTGTCTACTGGCAATTATAGTTTCTGACATGTAACTGTCCGGTTTAATTAAATCTTGGAAAGGTTCCATGTGGTGGAAGTGATCTTTGTGGATTGGTCACTAATGGTCCTGTCACTTAATCAAAGAATCATAAAATCTTACAGTACAGAAGCAGGCCATTCAGCTGATCGTGCCTGTGCAGGCTCTTTGATAGAGCTATCCAATTAGCCCCACTCTTCTGCTCTTTCCCTATAGTCCTGCAACTTGTCATAGTTACTTCAGAGAAATAAAGATGTAAAAGGTCATGCTTTGTTCACCCCAAATTGGAAGATTTCAAGATGGTTTTTAAAAAGGATAGAAGGCCAAAGGGAGTTGCAAAGAACTTTTAAAGCAAGTCCATAAGCAGGGAGAATGTTAAGAGTAAAAGTTAGGAGATTAATAAAGGTTAAATGTTTAATCAAACATAAATAAAACTTGTAAAGTGTATCACAATGTTAGTTAATAGTTTACGGTGTAGAAATTCCACTTCTGCTTTTGCAGCGTGATCTGATGAGTGTAGAAGTGGAATTTTTATCCCAAAGTCTTTGAACCCAGAGAGTAAAGTAACAGTATAACAATAAAGTGATAACATATGTTTAAGGTTCGTAATATTAGGACAAGAAAAAGATCACTGAATAAAGGAAACAATAACTAAGGATGACAACATGTCACAGGCATCCTCAAAGGAGAAGCCAAGCATCTCAGAAGAAGAACCCATGCAATGTTACAGCAGCCAACCTACTACAAGGACAATGTTGCATGTTTTATGCTCATCTCACAGGGATAGCCGAATACTTGAGAATTCTTAGTGATACATTGAATACAACTTGTAAACTTAACCTTGCTAAGCTATACTGTGATCTTGAATATAACTCTGTGATATTGTTATTAAGCAAAACTAAACTCAGACAGATATTGTGATCACTTAAATTATGGTTGTGCCTATGATGTTACAGTAGACTCAGCTGATTAATATTATATGGCCAAGTATTTATAATCCGCAATCCCTAAGATTATAATGGTATTAGTTGTGTTATCATAGATGTTATTAAATAATGTATGTTGATGCATCTTTGTGTTCATCTTTATCTGTGATGATCGTGGCAAGTAGGAGGTAATTACACTGCATTCCTATTGGGATTGGGTTATCTTGCATAATGATTAATATAATTTAGTCTGGGTTATGTGAAACAATCCTAATTCGATAACTAATTCAAGAATCTTATATACCTACAACTGAATGGCAGATTCATATTTCAGTCCAATTTTCTAACGTGTACATGTTAGAAAAGGGGGGAAAAGTTTGGTCTTATACTTCTTGACTAATATCAATTATTAGAATTTTAGATACAATAACACACTTTCCACTTTTAAAGCCCTCCTTCAAAACTTCTTAGCATTCAGCAATCTTATGACTTCATTTAGAATACCATGGTATGCAAAATTAGCTTTCATCTTAGCTATGACGCCCTTTGAAAACCTTTGACAACCTTTGATCGCTGGAGGCTGGAGCCTAATAAGCTTCCCCTGTGTCCAATCGTCAACTAGGTAAATAGTTCCCTCACCTGCATCAAATTACCATATGCCTGCAAGCAAATGCACTGTTCCTCAACAGGATCTGTCCACGGAAAACAGCAGGAGAGGGCAAAGCATGTCCCAGAGTGGCTTTACTTTACACTCTATATTACCAAAAAAATTGGTGGATACAACAATAACTTATATCTTAAAGGAGGAAGGAGAAGTGGAGAGGCGGAGAGATAAGAACATAAGAAATAAGAGCAGGAGTAGGCCAATCGGCCCCTCAAGCCTGCTCCGCCATTCAATAAGATCATGGCTGATCTGATCCTAACCGCCAATCTACTATCACAGAACCATCTCCTGAATCTAACAGAATTAGACACACGAAATAGGAGCAGGATCAGGCTACACGGCCCCTGGGCCCGCTCCGCTACCCACAGGGCCATGTCAGATCCGAACCTAGACTCATGTCCAAATTCCTGCCCGCTCCCCGTAACCCTTTATTCCCTTTACTTCTAGGAAACTGTCTATTTCTGTTTTAAATTTATGTAATGATGTAGCTTCTACAGCTTTTTGGGGCAGCATATTCCATGGACCTACCACCCTTGGAGTGAAGTAGTTCCTCCTCATCTCAGTTTTGAAAGAGCAGCCCCTTATTCTAAGACTATGCCCCCTAGTTCTAGTTTCACCCATCATCGGGAACATCCTCCCCGCATCCACCCGATCCAACCCCTTCACAATCTTATATGTTTCAATAAGATCGCCTCTCATTCTTCTGAACTCCAATGAGTAGAGTCCCAATCTACTCAACCTCTCCTCATATGTCCATCCCCTCATCCCCGGGATTAACCGAGTGAACCTTCTTTGTACTGACTCGAGAGCAAGTATGTCTTTTCTTAAGTATGGACACCAAAACTGCACGCAGTATTCCAGGTGCGGTCTCACCAATACCTTGTACAACTGAAGCAATACCTCCCTATTTTTATATTCTATCCCCCTAGCAATGAAAGCCAACATTCCATTGGCCTTCTTAATCACTTGCTGCACCTGCATACTAACCTTTTGAGTTTCGTGCAGCAGGACCCCCAGATCCCTTTGTACTTCAGTACTTTCCAGTTTCTTGCCATTAAGATAATAACTTGCTCTATGATTTTTCCTGCCAAAGTGCATAACCTCACACTTTCCAGTATTGTATTCCATCTGCCAAATCTCTGCCCACTTACTTAGCCTGTCTTTGTCCCCTTGCAGGTTTTTTATGTCCTCCTCACTCACTACTTTCCCTCCCATCTTAGTATCATCTGCAAACTTTGATATGTTACACTCGGTCCCATCCTCCAAATCGTTAATATAGATTGTAAAGAGTTGGGGACCCAGCACTGACCCCTGTGGAACACCACTAGTCACTGATTGTCAGTCCGAGAATGAACCATTTATCCCAACTCTCTGCCTTCTGTTAGATAACCAATCCTCTATCCATGCCAGAATATTACCCCCAATCCCGTGATTTTTTATCTTAAGCAATAATCTTTTGTGTGGCACCTTGTCAAATGCCTTTTGGAAGTCTAAATACACTACGTCCACTGGTTCCCCTTTATCCACCCTATATGTTACTTCCTCAAAGAACTCCAGCAAATTTGTCAAACATGACTTCCCCTTCATAAAACCATGCTGACTTTGTCCTATTAAATTATGATTATCCAAATGTCCTGTTACTGTCTCCTTAATAATGGACTCCAATATTTTACCTACCACAGATGTTAGGCTAACCGGTCTCTAGTTTCCAGCCTTCTGTCTACTGCCCTTTTTAAATAAGGGCGTTACATTAGCAGTTTTCCAGTCTGCCGGGACCTTTGCTGAGTCCAGGGAGTTTTGGAAAATTATTACCAATGCATCCACAATCCCTACCGCCACTTCCCTCAAGACCCTAGGGTGTAAGCCATCAGGTCCAGGTGATTTATCCGCCTTGAGTCCCATTATTTTACCGAGTACCACTTCCTTAGTGATTTTGATCGTGTTTAGCTCCTCCCCCCTATAGCCCCCTGTTTGTCCAGTGTTGGGATATTCTTAGTGTCTTCTACTGTAAAGACTGATACAAAATATTCATTCAGTGTTTTTGCCATCTCCATATTGATGCGCTATTAATTACTCAAAAGACTGAGGTTAAGCGAGTAACTAACAGGTTTTATTAACAAGAGAATGAAGGTGTGCCTCGAGTGGTCGACCAGTCCAGAATACAGAGGGACTGTGGAGCAGTCACTTTTATACCTGGACTCGTGGGTGCGAGGTCTCATATGGAGACTGTGTCCTCCCGCCCGTCCGGGTACGCAATGTAAGCATACTGGGGGTTGGTGCCGAGGAGGTCGACCCTCTCGACCAGGGGGTCCGTTTTATGGGTCATCACATGTCTTCTCAGTAGGACCGGCCCTGGGGACGTCAGCCATAGCGGTAGCGATGTTCCCGATGTGGACTTCCTTGGGAAGACAAACATTTTCTCATGAGGGGTGGCGTTAGTGGCAGTGCAGAGCAGTGACCGAATAGAGTGGAGCGCATCGGGGGGCACATCCTGCCAGCGGGAGGTCGGAAGGCCCCTAGACTTTAAGGCTAGCAGGGCGGCCTTCCAAACTGTCGCATTCTCTCTTTCTACCTGTCCGTTCCCCCGGGGGTTGTAACTGGTGGTCCTAGCGAGCAGGTACTGGCGGAGTTCGTCGCTCATAAACGATGAGCCCCGGTCGCTATGGATATAGCTGGGGAAACCGAACAGGGTGAAGAGTTCGTTCAGACATTTAATGACCGTGGCACTGGTCATGTCCGAGCAGGGGATGGCGAACGGGAAACGGGAGTACTCATCAATAATGTTGAGGAAGTACACATTGCGGTCGGAGGAGGGGAGAGGCCCTTTAAAATCAACGCTCAGGCGCTCGAAGGGGCGAGTGGCTTTTATCAGGTGAGCCCTGTCTGGTCTATAAAAGTGCGGTTTGCACTCAGCGCAGACTTGGCAGTTCCTGGTCATGGTCCTGACCTCCTCAATGGAGTAAGGCAGGTTGCGGGCCTTGATGAAGCGGAAGAACCTGGTGACCCCCGGGTGGCAGAGGTCATTGTGGAGGGCCCGCAGTCTATCGATCTGCGTGCTGGCGCAGGTGCTACGCGATAGAGCATCCGGGGGTTCATTGAGCTTCCCGGGCCGGTACAAGATCTCGTAATTGTAGGTGGAAAGTTCGATTCTCCACCTCAAGATTTTGTCGTTTTTGATTTTGCCCCTCTGCTTGTTGTTAAACATAAAAGCAACTGAACGCTGGTCAGTGAGCAGGGTAAATCGTTTTCCGGCCAGGTAGTGCCTCCAATGATGCACAGCCTCCACAATAGCCTGGGCCTCCTTCTCAACAGCGGAGTGTCTGGTCTCCGGGCCCTGGAGGGTTCGTGAAAAGAAGGCCACGGGTCTCCCCGCCTGATTAAGAGTAGCGGCCAGGACAAAGTTGGACGCGTCGCTTTCCACCTGGAAGGGGATGGATTCGTCCACTGCGTGCATGGTGGCTTTGGCAATGTCTTCCTTGATACGGTGGAAGGCTAAGCGGGCCTCTGCCGTCAAGGGAAAAGAGGTGGACTTGATCAGCGGACGGGCCTTGTCCACATAGTAGGGGACCCACTGGGCGTAATAGGAGAAAAACCCTAGGCACCTCTTCAGGGCCTTGAGGCAGTGGGGCAGTGGGAGTTCCATAAGGGGACGCATCCGGTCGGGGTCGGGACCGATGACTCCGTGTTCCACAACACAGCCAAGGATGGCGAGGCGGGTTGTGCGGAATATGCACTTCTCCTTGTTATACGTCAGGTTCAGGAGTTGGGCGGTGCAGAGGAATTTTTCGAGGTTTGCGTCATGGACCTGCAAGTCATGGCCGCAGATGGTCACATTGTCCAGATATGGGAAAGTGGCCTGCAACGCATTTTGATCGACCATCCGGTCCATCTCCCTTTGGAAGACGGAGACCCCGTTGGTGACGTCAAAGGGAACCCTAAGGAAGTGATAGAGGCGGCCGTTTGCCTCAAAGGCAGTATACTGGCGGTCCTCAGGGCGGATAGGGAGCTGGTGGTACGCTGATTTCAGGCCAATGGTCGAGAAGACACGGTACTGCGCGATCTGGTTGACCATATCAGCTATGCGGGGGAGTGGGTAAGCGTCCAGCAGGGTCTAGCGATTTATTGTCTGGCTGTAGTCGATGACCAGGCGCTGCTTCTCGCCGGTCTTAACGACCACAACCTGGGCTCGCCAGGGGCTGGTGCTGCCCTCAATAATCCCCTCCTTCAGGAGCCGCTCCACTTCGGTTTTAATGAAAACCCTGTCCCCGGCACTGTATCGCCTGCTCTTTGTGGCGATGGGCTTACAATCGGGGGTGAGGTTAGCAAACAGTGGGGGGGGGTGACTCTGAGTGTGGAGAGGTTGCACCTGGTGCGCGGCGGGCAATTTGGAAGCTGCTGGCTGCGGACTGTGAGTGGGGGGAGGGGTCCACCATACGCCATCGTAACACTTTTAAGGTGGCACTGAAAATCTAACCCCAGTAGAACGGCAGCGCAGAGGTGGGGCAGGAGCAGAAGTTTAAAATTATCGTACACAGTCCCGTCTACTAAGAGTGTCACCACGCAGTAGCCGCCAATGTCCGCCGACTGGGATTCGGAGGCCATAGAAATCCGCTGGTGCGCAGGCAGGACTGGGAGAGAGCAACACCGCACCGTGTCGGGGTGGATGAAGCTCTCCGTGCTCCCAGAGTCAAAAAGGCAGGTTGTTTCGTGACCATTTACCTTAATGTCCATTGTGGACCGGGCCAGTTGGTGCGGTCTCGCTTGGTCCAGCGTAATGGAGGCCAGCGTAGGGGTCGGTGTGTCGCTGCGGGTATCAGATAAGGCGGTGTTGGGGGCCTGCTGCCTCCCGGCTGGCGTCCAAGATGGCGGCGTCCATGATCCCCATGTGGCTGGAGGCGTCCAAAATGGCTGCTGTTCCGGTGGTTCGCACATGGCTGGGGAGGCCCAAGATGGCGGCCCGCACGGCCCACACACGGCGCTGCTGGGGTTCGGGGTGGCTTTGGCCCTGCAGACGCTGGCGTAGTGTCCCTTCTTCCCGCAGCCCGCGCAGATTGCATTTTTCGCCGGGCAGCGTGCTCTGGGGTGTTTGGCCTGGCCATAGAAGTAGCATTTCTGGCCTTGGGACACTGCTGCGGTAGTTGGGCCGTTGCTGGGATGTGGCTGGGGTGGCACGGCGCTATGAGGCGGTCCTACCATGTCCCAGGCTGTCGTTCCCCGCGGCGTCCACGGTGCAGAGGAGTAGGCATCCATGCCCCGGTAGGCTGCGTCCAATGATAGTGCGAGTTCAGAGGCCTTGTTGAGGTCGAGGTCACTCTGCTCCAACAGTCGCTGTCGGGTGTAATTGGACCTGTGGCCCGCTACAAAAGCGTCCCGGATAAGTTCCTCTGTGTACACAGCGGTCTTTACATCCTTACAACCACAGGCCCGGCCAAGCACAGACAGTGCCTGAAGGTATTCCTCAGTCGATTCCCCAGGTTGTTGTTTACGACTCCCCAGGAGGTGCCTGGCGTACACCTCGTTCACTGGGCGCGTGTACTGGTCCTTGAGCAGCTTGAGAGCAGCCGTGTACGAGGTCGCGTCCTGGATGACCGAGTACGCTCGGTGGTTCACTTTGGAGGTCAGGACATCCAGTTTGTCCTCATCCGATTTGACCGTTGCAGCAGAGGCGATCAGGAATCTTTCAAAGCACCTAAGCCAGTGAGCAAACTTGGTGGATGCGTCCGCCTCCCGATGGTCTAAGTCCAGGCATGCTGGTGTGAGGATCTTCTCCATTATAAAAAAATCTTGTTAATAAAATTGATGCGCTATTAATTACTCAAAAGACTGAGGTTAAGCGAGTAACTAACAGGCTTTTATTAACAAGAGAATGAAGGTGTGCCTCGAGTGGTCGACCAGTCCAGAATACAGAGGGACTGTGGAGCAGTCACCTTTATACCTGGACTCGTGGGATGAGTCGGCCGAGGCATGTACAGACATGTACACAGTGGAATACAAACACCCACACAGGCAGGTATAACAGTGGTTTACCACACATATTTCCCACCATTAATTTCCCTCTCTCATCCTCTAAGGGACCAACATTTACTTTAGCCACCCTTTTTCTTTTTATATAACTATAAAAACTCTTACTATCTGTTTTTATATTTTTTGCTAATTTACTTTCATAAACTATCTTCCCTTTCTTAATCAATCTTTTTGTTATTTTTTGCTGCCTTTTAAAGTTTTCCCAATCCTCTATCCTCTCACTAGATTTGGCTACCTTATATGCCCTTGTTTTTAGTCGAATACTATCCTTAATTTCTTTACTTAGCCACGGATGGCTGTCTTTTCTTTTACACCCTTTTCTTCTCAGTGGAATATATATTTTTTGGAAGTTGTAAAATAACTCCTTAAATGTACACCACTGATCATGTATCGTCTTACCCTTTAATCTATTTTCCCAATCCACTCTACTCAATTCCGCTCTCATACCTTTATAGTCTCCTTTATTCAAGCTTAGCACGCTTGTTTGAGATCCAACCTTCTCACCCTCTAATTGAATGTGGAATTCAACCATGTTATGGTCACTCATTCCAAGGGGATCCTTTACTAGGACATTTTTAATTAATCCTGTCTCATTACACAGGACCAGATCTAAGGTTGCTTGCCCCCTGGTCGGTTCAGTTACATACTGCTCAAGAAACCCATCCCTAATACACTCAATGAACTCATCCTCAAGGCAGCCCTGCCCAATTTAATTTGTCTAATTAATATGATAGTTAAAATCCCCCATAATTATAGATGCTCCCTTATTACAAGCCTCAACTATTTCCTGATTGATACTCCGTCCAACAGAGTTGCAACTGTTCGGAGGCCTATAGACTACGCCCACTAGTGTTTTTTTCCCCTTATTATTCCTTACCTCCACCCAAACTGTTTCATTATCCTGATCTTTTGACCCAATATCATTTCTCTGTATTACAGTGATTCCTTCCTTTATTAACATAGCCACCCCACCTCCCCTTCCTTCCTGCCTGTCCTTCCTGATCGTTAAATAACCTGGTATGTTTAATTCCCAGGCATTGTCACCCTGCAGCCATGTTTCTGTAATGGCCACAAGATCATACCCATATGTAGTTATTTGTGCCATTAACTCGTCTATTTTGTTACGAATGCTACGTACATTCAGATAGAGAACTTTCAAATATGTTTTGTGACACTTAGTTCCTGCTTTTGCCCTTTTTTTTACTTTACCTTTTACTCCATACCTTCTGCCCCTTCCTGACATGCTCTGGTTTTTAATTTCCCCACTGCTACCTAAGTCTATGACCTTCTCTGTTGTCATTTTTATTATTTGCTCTCTAGGAACCTCCCCCCCCACTAGTTAGTTTAAAGCCCTCTCTGCAGCCCTAGTTATATGATCCGCCAGGACTCTAGTCCCAGTGCTGGCCAAGTGAAGCCTGTCCCAACGGAACAGCTCCCTCCTGCCCCAGTACTGGTGCCAGTGTCCCAGGAAGCTAAACCCATTTCTATCACACCAGTCTTTGAGCCACGCATTTAACTCTCTAATTTTATTTGTCCTAGCCAAATTCGCTCGTGGCTCAGGTAATAATCCAGAGATTACTACCCTTGAGGTTCTGTTTTTTAATTTGACCCCTAGCTGCTCATACTCCTTTAACAGTACCGGCTTCCTAGTCCTATCTACGTCGTTTGTACCAACATGGACCACGACAACTGGATCCACCCCCTCCCACTGCAAGTTTCTTTCCAGCCCAGAGGAGATGTCCTTAACCCTGGCACCGGGTAGGCAACACAGCCTTCGGGACTCTCGCTCTCGGCTGCAGAGAACTCTATCTATCCCCCTAATAATACTATCCCCTACCACTACAACATTTCTATTTACTCCCCCCTCTTGAATGGCCCCCCGTTCCACGGTGCTGTGGCCAGGTTGCTCATCCTCCCTGCAGTCCCTGCTCCTGTCCCCACAGGGAGTAAGAACCTTGAACCTGTTTGTCAAGAGCAAGGGCTGCGGCTCCTCCAGCTCTACCTCCTGGATCCCCGTACCTGCCTCACTCGTAGTCACACCGTCCTGTCCCTGACCATGGGCTACATCTGAATTACTTAACTTCATAGGTGTGACCACCTCCTGATACACAGCGTCCAGGTACTTCTCCCCCTCCCTGATGTGTCGCAGTGTCTGAAGCTCAGACTCCAGCTCATCAACACGGGTTTAGGGAGGGAATTCCAGAGCTTAGGACCTAGGCAGCTGAAGTCACGACCGCCAATGGTGGAGCAATTAAAATCGGGGATGTTCAAAAGGCCAGAATAGGCGGAGGAGATGATGAGGAGGAGGAGGAGGAGGAGATGATGATGGAGGAGGAGGGGAT
Organism: Somniosus microcephalus; assembly: GCF_052327205.1. Lineage (NCBI taxonomy): Eukaryota > Metazoa > Chordata > Chondrichthyes > Squaliformes > Somniosidae > Somniosus > Somniosus microcephalus. The sequence goes on along the minus strand of NC_141001.1, from coordinate 11,541,034 downwards.
GATGGAGGAGGAGGGGATGATGGAGGAGGAGGGGATGATGATGAGGAGGAGATGATGATGATAAGGAGGAGGAGCTGATGATGATGATGGAGGAGGAGATGATGATGATGGAGGAGGAGGGATGATGGAGGAGGAGATGATGATGATGATGATGATGATGATGAGGAGGAGGAGGAGGAGCTGATGATGATGAGGAGGAGGAGATGATGATGATGGAGGAGGAGGAGGGGATGATGGAGGAGGAGATGATGATGATGATGAGGAGGAGATGGTGGAGGAGGAGGAGGAGATGATGAAGGAGGAGGAGATGATGGAGGAGGAGATGATGATGATGAGGAGGAGGAGATGGTGGAGGAGGAGGAGGAGATGATGAAGGAGGAGGGGATGATGGAGGAGGAGATGATGATGATGAGGAGGAGGAGATGGTGGAGGAGGAGGAGGGGATGATGAAGGAGGAGGGGATGATGGAGGAGGAGATGATGATGATGAGGAGGAGGAGATGATGATGATGATGAGGAGGAGATGGTGGAGGAGGAGGAGATGATGAAGGAGGAGGAGATGATGATGAGATGATGGAGGAAGAGATGATGATGATGATGCCAAAAGAAGTTTAATGACTTCACATGAATGAGTGAAGACTTCAGCAAATGCCATATACTACCATCTGCACCACAAGGCTCACACACTGATCAATGCACCACACCACCAGCATGCACCTTCCAACAATCTCTACCTATCACCACTCAGCTCTCACAATCATAACCTTACCACTGTTGCAACACTCACACCCACATCTCACTCCTTGCATACAATTTTAGCTATTCCACCATGACAGGCACAGCACCCAAACACATTGCACCACACTCACTCACACACTTTTCTTTCTCTTGCAGGCCAAGGTGGCTCACAACTGCCATGTACAGCAACAGACAGGCAGGAGGCAGGTTGACATCCAAGACCTCAGTCAGCTGGAGGAGAGAGTTCTGGAGATAATTGGGTGGCAGATCGTAGAGGCCGTGGCAACTGGCAAGGTTGAACCCCCTGGGAACAACAATGCTATGGTCATTCCTAATCCTTCTTCTCACATCCCACTTCCCCCTCATCCCAGAATCTCTTCTCACTTTCAAGCTACTAATGGTGTATGTATGCATATCTTGCTTTCCCCATCAACCCCCCTCCCCAAACCATAACCCGACTCTTGTGCCTTTCTGCTTTCAGATAATCAGCAACAAGCATCGGAGCAGCCTGTCCCCGAGGCAATGCACGAGAGCGAGGGAGGAGAAGAAGAGGAAGAAGAAGACACTGCGTCACTGCATCTGTCACTCGCAGACATCAGCTCAGAAACTGGCACTACGCGTACTTTAGAGGCTAGTGTAGTCACGGGATCTGCACAGCCTGAGGCACCGGGCACAAGTGAGCTGCAGCAAGGTCAGGGGGATAGGATAGCTCGGGGGCCAGCTCCCCAGAGGACGAGTTCGCATGAGAGTTCTGCTGCACAGGACCCAGAGGAGGACCTCGATGGGGCAGCCTTCAGAAGGGTGATGGGCATACACACCAAATTGATAGGTGCAATGGCAAGCCTGCCAGAGAACCTCCTGCCAATGTCAAGGAGCATGGAGGAGTCCACCTCCAACATCTTCCAATCCTCCTTGGATATGGGGATGGTGCCAGAGGACTGGAGGATTGCAACTGTTACACCCCCTGTTAAAAAAGGGGAGAGGGATAAACCTGGCAACTACAGGTCAGTCAGCCTAACGTCGGCAGTGGGGAAACTTTTAAAAGAGACAATAATCCAGGACAAAATTAATTAGCATTTGGAAAAGTATGGGCTAATAAATGAAGGTCAGCATAGATTTGTTAAAAGCAAATCGTGTTTGACTAACTTGATCGAGTTCTTTGATGAAGTAATGGAGAGGGTTGATGAGGGTAATGCGGTTGATGTTGTGTATATGGACTTTCAAAAGACATCTGACAAAGTACCGCATAATAGATTTGTTAGCAAAATTAAAGCCCATGGGATTAAAGAGACAGTGGTTGCATGGATACGAAATTGGCTAAGGGACAGAAAGCAGAGAATAGTGGAGAATGGTAATTTTTCAGACCGGAGGGAAGTATACAGTGGTGTTCCCCAGGGACCACTGCTCTTTTTGATAAATATTAATGACCTGGACTTGGGAATACAGGGCATAATTTCAAAGTTTGCAGATGACACAAAACTCAGAAATGTAGTAATCAATTAGAAGGATAGTAACAGACTTCAGGAGGACATAGACTGGTGAAATGGGCAGACAAATGGCAGAAGAAATTTAACATAGAGAAGTGTGAAGTGATTCATTTTGGTCGAAGGAATGAGGAGAGGCAATATAAATGAAATGGTTCAATTTTAAAGTGGGTGCAGGAACAGAGAGACCCGAGGTTGTACTTACACAAGTCTTTGAAGGTGGCAGTACAAGTTGAGAAGGCTGTTAACAAGGCATATGGGATCCTTGGCTTTATTGTTAGAGGAATAGAGTACAAAAGCAGGGAAGTTATGCTAAGCCGTTATAAAACACTGTGTTCAATTCTGGGCACCACATTTTAGAAAGGATGTCAAGGTCTTAGAGAGAGTGCAGAAGAGATTTACTAGAATGGTACCAGGGATGAGAGACCATTTATGTGGAGACACTGTGGATAAACTGGAGAATCTGGTATTGTTCTCCTTAGAGCAGGGAAGGCTACAAGGAGATCTGATAGAAGTTTTCAAAATCATGAAGGTTTTGGCTAGGGTAAATAAAGAGAAACTGTTTCCAGTGGCAGAAGGGTCGGTGACCAGAGGACACAGATTTAAGGTGATTTGTAAAAGAAGCAGAGGCGACATGAGGAAAACATTTTGTTACACAGCGAGTTGTTGTGATTTGGAATGCACTGCCTGAAAGGGTGGTGGAAGCAGATTCATTATTAACACTCAAAAGAGAATTGGACAAATACTTGAATACTCCATGGGCTGAATAGCCTCCTTCTGTGCTGTCTCATTCTATGATTATACTCACCCAAGCCTCTTGTCTTAGTCTGTTCTGGGTATTTCTTGGTCTCACTCAAATCATAATTTCTTATTCCTCAATGCTCCCCCATCCCCTTAACAAGTTCTTTTGATCTTCCATTATCTGCTCCTGTTCTATACTCTGTCCACGCCAAGTTTTCATTCGCACACAATTCTTCTGTTGTTTTCTTCAGCACTTTCGAAGGTTCTTGTTTGTCTGTTATAAAAGAGGATAAAGAGGATAAAACGCCTGGTCCAGATGGTTTGCATCCACGCATTTTAAAAGAATCTGGGGAAGAGATACCAGAGGCATTACTACACATATTTAATAATTTGTTAGAAAAAGGTACAGTGCCAGAGGACAGGCGGATAGGTAACATAATACTGGTATTTAAGAAGGGGGATAGAACATGTCCAGGGAATTATAGACCAGTCAGCTTAACATCGGTGGTATGAAAAATAATGGAATCCCTACTAAAGGAGAAAATAGAAGTACACCTAGAAACCAAAAATATAATAATGAATAGTCAACATGGATTTCAAAAGGGAAAGTCTTGCTTGACCAACCTTATTGGATTTTTTGAACAGGTAAAAGAGAGAGTGGACAATGGTAATGCAGTAGATGTAATTTATCTGGATTTTCAAAAGGCCTTCGATAAGGTGCCCCATAATAGACTGATGAACAAGGTCAGAGAATGTGGAGTCAGGGGAGAAGTAGCAGAATGGATTGCTGGCTGGCTTCAGGACAGAAAGCAGAGAGTAGGAGTAAAGGGTAGCTATTCACAGTAGCAGAAGGTGGGTAGTGGTGTTCCACAAGGATCAGTGCTGGGACCACGGCTGTTCACAATTTATATTAACGATTTAGACTTGGAAATCAAAAACACAATTTCTAAATTTGCAGATGACACCAAATTGGGGGGCGGGGGGAGATAGTCAATACTGAGGAGGACTGCAACAAGTTACAGGAGGACATTAATAAACTTGCAGAATGGGCATATAATTGGCAAATGAAGTTCAACACAGATAAATGTACGGTATTACATTTTGGTAGGAATAGGGAGGTCACTTATCACTTGGAGGGTGCGAATCTAGGTGGGGTAGAGGAACAAAGGGATCTAGGAGTACAAATACACAAATCACTAAAAGTTGCGATGCAAGTTAGCAAGGCCATAAAAAAAGCAAACCAATCACTGGGGTTTATTTCTAGAGGGATAGAATTGAAAAGTAGGGAAGTTATGCTAAACCTGAATCGAACCTTAGTTCAACCACACTTGGAGTACTGCGTACAATTCTGGTTGCCATATTATAAAAAGGCTATAGAGGCACTGGAAAGAGGGCAGAGAAGATTTTCAAGGATGATACCATATCAGGAAAGGATAGAAACATAGAAGATAGGAGCAGGAATAGGCCATTTGGCCCCTCTAGCCTGCTCCGCCATTCAATGCGATCATGGCTGATCATCCAAGTTCAGTACCCTGTCCCTGCTTTCTCCCCATACCCCTTGATCCCTTTAGCCTTAAGAAAAATATCCAACTCCTTCTTGAATATATTTAATGAATTGGCCTCTACTGCCTTCTGTGGTAGAGAATTCCACAGGTTCACCACTCTCTGGGTGAATAAATTCCTCCACATTTCTGTCCTAAAAGGCCTACCCCTTATCCTTAGACTGTGACCCCTGGTTCTGGATTCCCCGACCATCGGGAACATCCTCCCTGCATCTAGTCTGTCCAGTCCTGCCAGAATTTCATAAGTTTCAATGAGATCCCCTCTCATTCTTCGAAGCTCCAGCGAGTACAAGCCCAATCGACCCAATCTCTCCTCATACGTCATTCCTGCCATCCCAGATATTAGCCTGGTGAATCTTCGCTGAACTCCTTCCATGGCAAGAATATCCTTCCTCAGATAAGGTGACCAAAACTGCACACAATACTCAAGATGTGGTCTCACCAAGGCCCTGTATCACTGCAGCAAGATATCCTTGTTCTTGTACTCAAACCCTCTCGCTATGAAGGCCAACATACCATTTGCCTTCTTAACCGCCTGCTGCACCTGCATGCTTACCTTCAGCGACTGGTGCACAAGGACACCCAGGTCTCGTTGCACTTCCCCTTCTCCCAATCTATTGCCATTCAGATAATAATCTGCCTTCCTGTTTTTGACACCAAAGTGGATAACCTCACATTTATCCATGTTATATTGCATCTGCCATGCTTCTGCCCAATCACTCAACCTGTCCAAATCATCCTGGAGTTTCTCGGCATCCTCCTCACAGCACACACACCCACCCAGCTTTGTGTCGTCTGCAAATTTGGAGATATTACATCTAGATCCCTTGTCTAGATTATTAATATATATTGTGAATAGCTGGGCTCCAAGGACCGATCCCTGCGGTACCCCACTAGTCATTGCCTGCCACTCGGAAAAAGACCCGTTTGTTCCAACTCTTTGCTTTCTATCTGCCAACCAGTTCTCTATCCAAGTCAATACCTTGCCCCCAATCCCATGTGCCTTAACTTTACATGCTAATCTCTTATGCGGGACCTTCTGAAAGTCCAAACACACCACATCCACTGGTTCTCCCTTATCTATTTTACCAGTTTCATCCTCAAAAAATTCCAGTAGATTAGTCAAGCACGATTTACCTTTTGTAAATCCATGTTGACTTTGTCTGATCCTGAATGAACAGGCTGGGTCTCTTTTCTCTTGAAAAAAGGCTAAGGGGTGACCTAATAGAGGTCTTTAAAATTATGAAAAATTTTGATAGAGTGGATACAGAGAGTGTTTCCACTTGTGGGGAAGAGCAAAAACTATAGGACATTGTTGAATCCGTGATTCTTAAAGTATGATGTTTTCCAATAACTAGACGGAGGCTGTAAATTAACAATCAACAGGTGTTTACTGGAGGAGGGTAGTCTAAAGACTAACAGTACAGAGGCATGCTCAAGGCTTATATACAGGTGTGGTCACTGCCGGAACTACAGTATACAGGAGCTGTAAAAGTAGTTCTCTCTTAAAGGTACATACACTACAATTCCTCCCCTTTTAGATTAACAGTACCCATAACATTCAAATAACGGTTAACACTTTAACATGCACATTAAACTGACATAGTCCATTTATAGAGTCAGTCTTTGGGGCGGCTTCCTGATCCTTTCTGGATAGCGCCTTTCCTGAGGTTCTTGTTCTTGGTGCGGAGGCGATTCTGGCCCCCTTTCGTCGGTTAGTTCATCAGTTTCCGCTGCTACTGTTTCTGAGGTAGAGGCTACCGGTATGTCGGGTTCATCCCCAGGTACGCGAGCCATGGGGTTGACTCGTTCCTGTGACGCTAGGATCTGGTCGACGTGGCATCTCACAATGTTCTCCCCGACATCCACTGTGTACATTAGTGGCCCCTGTCGTGTGCATATCGTTTTGGGTTGCCGTTTCTGTGTTCGGTAGTCGCGTGCCAAGACTGGTTGTCCTACATTGAAGCTCCTTGTCGGCTTCTCATTGATGTGCTGGAATTGCTTATCCTCAACATTCCTTCGCACATTTGGCCTGAGCAAATCCAGACGAGATCTCAACCTTCGGTTAAAGAACATCATGGCCAGGGTCTGGTTGGTAACTGCATGTGTCGCATTTCTGTAGGCTAACAGGAAATTGTCCACCTTATGCTGTAGTGGAATGTCATCGTCGCACATGGCCCTTACTGCCTTTTTAAAGGTTTGTACGAACCTCTCAGCCAATCCATTTGTGGCTGGATGATGCGGGGCGGATGTGTAATGCCTTACCCCATTCCTTCTCATAAATTTCCGAAACTCTTCGGACACAAACTGTGGTCCGTTATCAGAGCAAATCTGCTCTGGCAAGCCGTTCCTGGCAAATATGGTCTGTAGGACTGCAATCGTTTTCTCTGTAGTGGTGGAGGACATTTTGATCACCTCAGGCCATTTCGAGTGCGCATCTACGGCTATTAAGAACATTGAGTCCATGAATGGACCAGCAAAATCAATATGCACCCGTTGCCATGGCGTGGTGCATTTTGGACCTTCTGGCATCCTGAGCAGCTCTTTGTTAGGTCCTCGATTTGTTGATCGATCCCCGGCCACCACACATAAGCCCTAGCAAGGCTTTTCATTTTCACCCCTCCCAGATGGCCTTCGTGAAGCTCATTGAGCACTCTCTCCCTTAACTTGGGTGGAATTACCACTCGGGATCCACACATCACTGTCCCCTGGCATACTGACAGCTGTTCTCTTCTGGATGAGAATGCTGGCAACAGTGAGTCGCCATGAGTTGGCCATCCCCTCACCGTCAATTCATATACCCGAGACAGCGTCGGATCATTGCGGGTCTCCTTCTCTATATCCGCGTTCGTTACTGGCAATCGTTCAATTATTGATGAATAAAATATCTCGATAGGGTCCACTGCTGGTGCTTCCTCCACAGTAGGCAGTGGCAGGCGCGATAGCCTATCAGCGTTTCCATGCTGTTTCGTGCCCTTACACTCTATTTCATATAGGTTCGCCCCTAGAAAAAGGGACCATCTTTGTAGCCGTTGTGCAGTCATCACCGGAACACCCTTCTTTGGATTAAAGATGGAGACAAGTGGTTGGTGGTCAGTCAGCAAGGTGAACTTCTGCCCATGCAGATAGTGGTTGAATTTTTTTACTCCCCATACTAGGCTGAGGGCCTCCCTGTCAATCTGGGCGTAGTTGCGCTCGGCAGAGGTTAGTGACCGAGACGCAAAGGCTACTGGCCTCTCCAACCCGTCTGGGAATTTGTGCGATAGCACCGCTCCAATACCATAGGGTGATGCATCACACGCCAACCGAATTGGTAGTGCTGGGTTGAAATGGGCCAACACCTCTTTTGATGTGATCAATTCTTTGCACTTCTGGAAAGCTCGTTTACATTCGTCATTCCACTTCCATGGTACCCCCGTTTGCAGTAGGGTGTTCAGTGGGTGTAATACTGTAGACAAATTTGGTAAGAACTTATGGTAGTAGTTCACCAGCCCGAGGAACGACCTCAGTTGTGACACATTTTCCGGTGCTGGAGCCTTGACTACTGCCTCAATCTTTTCAGGGGACTTATGTAACCTCTCTTCATCAATGACGTGGCCACATTACGAGATCTGCTTCTGGAAAAACTCGCACTTGTGGCGATTAGCTCGTAGCCCATATTCCTTTAATCTAGTGAGCACCTTCTCCAGGTTGGCAAGGTGATCACTGTCATTTTCGCCCGTGACCAGGATGTCGTCCAAATAACACTGGGTCCCTGGAATCCCTTGCAGGGCTTGATCCATTGCCCTTTGCCAAATAGCCGGAGCTGATGCTACCCCGAACACCAGCCGGTTGTATTGGTAGAGACCTTTATGAGTGTTGATCGTGAGGTATTGTTTCGAGGCTTCTTCTACCTCCATTTGCAGGTACGCCTGGGCCAGATCAATCTTAGTGAAGCGTTTAGCTCGAGATAGTGAGGCGAAAATATCCTCAATCCGTGGAAGCGGATATTGTACCGTGTGAAGGACTGGGTTCACTGTCACCTTAAAATCCCCACAGATGCGGACCTTCTTTGGTTCCCCAGGTGTATTACTCAACTACCTCTTCATTACAGGGACGATGGGTGTAGCCCACTCGCTCCAGTCCACTTTGGACAGTACTCCTGAACGTTCCAAACCTTCCAGCTCTGCTTTGACGGCTGGTCAGATCGCATAAGGCACCGGTCTGGCCTTAAAAAACTTTGGGCTTGCATTTTCCTCTATTTTAATCATCGCTGTTATGCCTTTTAGTGTTCCGAATCCCTCCTGGAACACTTCTTGTGCGTCAGTTAGCATTTTTGACAGTCATCCAGGTGTGACGTCGTCATCCTTTTTGGCCTCAACGTTCAGTGCCTGTATGGAATGCCAATCTAATTGTATCTTCTGGATCCATTCACGTCCTAGTAGTGGTGGTCCTCCATCTGGCAATGCATATAGGTCCATTTTGGGTATTTCCTGGCCTTTGTATATCACGTTCACCCTTATTTTTCCTTTGGGGTAGACTTTTGCCCCGTGTACGTCTTCAAGACAATCTCTGTAGCTTTCAAGGGTATATGTGAAAATAGCCGCTTGTAGTCCCTTCGGTTTATGACTGTTAGGGCTGATCCTGTGTCCAATTCCATTTTCACTTGGGCTCCGTCTATCTTGAGCGTGACCCAGATAGTCTGGTGATCCTCCATTTTGATTACCTTATGTAGTTTCAGACAACCCAGCTCCTTGCTTCCGGAGTCTGTATCACTTTTCTGTTCGTCTGAACTACTGTCCATCACCTTATGTACCTTTTTGTACTTCTCCTGTGGAGATTTCTTGCTGCTGGTTTTCTTCCGACCTGCAGACTCTTGCTATGTGTCCTGCTTTTCCACACTGTCTGCACACTTGGTCCTTGAACCAACAATCCTTCTGGTCGTGTGTTGTTCTGCCGCAGCGATAACACTTCCCTGCTCCATATGACATTTCATTGGTGCCATATTCTTGCGGTCTCCGTTGTATCTCTGCAGTGCCCCGTGTGGCTGCCTCGTGTGATACTGCCATGCTGAAAGCCTTGTCCAGCGTAAGATCCTTTTCTGATAGAAGCCGTTTCTGGGTTCCTTCACTTTGAAGCCCACACACAAACTTGTCCCTTAACGTATCTGCTAGTCCCAATCCAAACTGGCAGTGTTTCGATAGCTTGCGCAGTTCCGTTAAGTACTCAGCATTACTTTCGTCTTTATGCTGGTTCCTTTTGTGGAACTTAAATCTTTCTGCTATCAGCAGCGGTGTGGGGTTTATGTGGTCCTGTAGGATTTCCACTATGCTTTCGAAATCCTTATCCGCTGGCTTCTCTGGGGTTATTAGGTTTCGCAGTAAGCCATAAGTTTTTGCACCCATGGAATTCAACAAAACCAGTGCTTTCCTAGCATCTGGCACTTCATTCACCTTGCAATACACCTCAATGCGTTCCACATATGTCGCCCAATCTTCGACTTCATTGTTGAACGCAGTGACACTGCCACTCTTCGACATCCCTGGGTGTGGTTAAACTGTCTAAAATGGCATCTCCCACGCTCTCCCTTCTTCTCCGCTGGCTCAAAATGGCGTCTCCCACGCTTTCCTTTCTTCCCGCGCTCGCCCTTCTTCTCCGCCGCGGCTTCTAAAATGGCGTCTCCCGCGCTCTCCCTTCTTCTCCGCGGCTCAATGGCGTCTCCCGCGCTTCCTTTCTTTCCCTGCGGACGCCGCTCAGCCCTTGAGCCCTGGCTGCGCTCTGCGCGTTCTCCTGTGCGCCTCTCTCGTTGCCGCCACTCGGTCCTGAACCCCGGCTGTGCTTTACCCTCTCTCTCTTTTTTGTTTTCCGTCGACGCCGCTCGGTCTTCAATCCCCGGCTGCGCCCTGTGCGCTTCACCCTCTCTCTTACTCCGTCGACGCTGCTCAGCCTTTTCTGTGCCGTCGGTCGGCTCCAGCCGCCGCTGTCCGGGAAGGGTCTGCGCTGTACCTGTTGCCAGTCTGTTGCTGGATCGTCGTGGCTGGAGAACCAAGCCCAGCTCTCAACAGCCTCCCCTGCGATGTTCACTCTCTGCCGGATGACTAGGCGGTTGCTCGTGGTCGACACCCGTGCTTCTGGCCTCGACTTTCTTCCACCGTCCTCCCGGAGCGAATCCTTGAAAAGAAATGCAGAGTTGCAGGTAGATTCGAATCGACCTCGTCGCCACTGTTGAACCCGTGATTCTTAAAGTATGATGTTTTCTAATAACTAGACGGAGGCTGTAAATTAACAATCAACAGGTGTTTACTGGAGGAGGGTAGTCTAAAGACTAACAGTACAGAGGCATGCTCAAGGCTTATATACAGGTTTGGTCACTGCCGGTACTACAGTATACAGGAGCTGTAAAAGTAGTTCTCTCTTAAAGGTACATACACTACAGACATCAACATAAGATAAAGTCACCAAGAAATCAAATAGGTAATTCAGAAGAAATTTCTTTACCCAGAGAGTGGTAAGAATGTGGAAATCGCTACCACAGGGAGTGGTTGAAATGAATAGTATAGATGGATTTAGGGGAGGCTAGACAAGCACATGAGGGAGAAGGGAATGGAGAGTTGTACTGACAGAGTTAGATGAGGAATGACGGGAGGAGGCTCGAGTGGAGGTCAAACGCTGGCATGGCCTGGTTGGGCCGAATGGCCTGTTTCTGTGCCATTATATCCTATGTAATCCGATGTTATATATTTTCTTTCTCAATTGAATCTCGGGTGGTCCTCTGTCAGCTCCTGCAATCATTTTATTTGTACCCTCACTTTTCTTCCTTAACTCGGTGCATTTTTCCTTTTTCAGTCTAAGACCCTGACTTTCCATCCGTGCTCTTAACGGCCCTTTCTGTGTCCCACAGTTGGCGCCAATTTCTGCTTTCCGCCCCCTCTAACTGCCACCCGCGAGCCTGCCTCCGGCTCGTGCACCGTGCGGCGGCTCGTGCACCCTGCCTCCGGCTCGTGCACTGCAACGGCTCGTGCACCTTGCATCCGGCTCATGCACCATGTGGCGGCTCGTACACTGCGGCGGCTCGTGCACCCTGCCTCCGGCTCGTGCACTGCGGCGGCTCGTGCATCCTGCCTCCGGCTCGTGCACCTTGCCTCCAGCTCGTGCACCATGCGGCGGCTCGTGCACCTTGCCTCCGGCTCGTGCACCCTTCCTCCAGCTCGTGCACCCTGCCTCCGGCTCGTGCACCCTGCCTCCGGCTCCAGCTGTGCAACCGCCTCTGCCGCGCGCCGACAGGCCCGCTTTCTTCTTTTTGCGCCATCATTGGATCAGTCCACAGCGAAACTTCGTTGTAATCTTTTCCCTGTGGACAATAGCCGGTCGTCCTCATCCGACTAAATCAACGTCGGTAGGAAGCACCATAAATGCAGTAATACAGTGTTGCTGCCAGAAATGCAGACAACAAGGCAGCTACCAAACAGGGAGCCTGAAGTTTTTTTTATATTAACCTAAATTTGCTCTGGATATTTTACAGGTGGAAATCTGTGCTGACAAATAATAACAATGCTAATAAATGTGACATAACCTGATAATGAAAAGGCGGAAAATTGACTTCAGTTTTCAAAAATAAAAAAAGGAAGTGGAGGACGCTCAACTATACGGGAAATAAATACTCATAGGGCTGTAAAAATGATCGCTGAATGCTCATTCGTTCCTGGGGAAAACGTTCCTCCAGAGGGTTTCAGCAATCTGGTAAGTTTAACATACATTAGTTTCTCTCTAAACAGTCTCTTGGTGTGGTGACCAACACTATTTCCCAGCCAACACCTTCAAATACAGATTGATTGGTCATTCATTTCATTGCTGCTTATCGATCCTGTTCACAAATGATTGCTGTGTGTCCCTTTCTAACAACAGTCACTACACTTCAAAGTGATTCATTGTATTTACATAAGAAACTAGCTGAAGTGCCCGGCGGTGCCGAGGCATTTTCGAGGGAATGTTGTTGTTGGAAGAGAGAGAGAGAGAGCGACTGGGGGGAAGAGAGAGAGCGACTGGGGGGAAGAGAGAGAGCGACTGGGGGGAAGAGAGAGAGCGACGGGGGGAACAGAGAGAGTGACTGGGGGGAAGAGAGAGAGCGACTGGGGGGAAGAGAGAGAGCGACTGGGGGGAAGAGAGAGAGCGACTGGGGGGAAGAGAGAGAGCGACGGGGGGAACAGAGAGAGCGACTGGGGGGAAGAGAGAGAGCGACTGGGGGGAAGAGAGGGAGGGGAGGGGGGAAGAGAGGGAGGGGAGGGAGGGGGAGGGCGGGGAAGGGAGGGCAGGGGGGAGGGGAGGGGGAGGGCGGGGAAGGGAGGAGGGGGGGAAGGGAGGGCAGGGGGAGGGGAAGGGAGGGCGGAGGGGAGGGAGGGGAAGGGAGGGCAGGGGGAGGGGAAGGGAGGGCGGGGGGAAGGGAAGGGAGGGCGGGGGGGAGGGAGGGGGAGGGCGGGGAAGGGAGGGAGGGGGAGGGCGGGGAAGGGAGGGTGGGGGGGAGGAAGGGAGGGAGGGGGGAAGGGAGGGCAGGGGGGGAAGGGAGGGGGGAGGGCGGGGGGGAAAAGGGGGGGAGAGGGAGGGCGGGGGGCACCCCCCCGAGGGTCGCCCCCCAAGGTGAAGACCGCCGATTGCGCGCGCCCCCCGTCCCCCGAGGGTCGCCCCCCCCCGAGGTGAAGACCGCCGATTGCGCGCGCAGCAGGAGCTGAGACGCGGCGTCTCTCTCGGCCGGCGGGCCCGGTTGCCAGGGTAACCGTGACGCTGACCAAGCCAGAGAGAGAGACGCCGCGTCTCAGCTGCTCCTGCTGCGCGCGCGGCCCCCCACCCCCCGCCCGAGGGTCGCGGCCCCCCCCGAGGTGAAGACCGCCGATTGCGGCTGTGGGAGACGTACGGCGGGCCCGGTTGCCAGGGTAACGCTGGACGCTCAGCAAGCCCCGCCCCCCGGGCAGCCAGAGAGAGACAGCGCGTCTCAGCTCCTGCTGCGCGCGCACCCTAGCGGCGCTGGGCTGAGGCTCGGCCCTCCAGCCTTCGAGTGGGGCCGGGAGGTGCCTAGCTCGGGCGTGGGTGCGGAGGAGACGCCGAGGCTTCTAGGCCTACCTGGAAAAACGGGGAAAGGTAGGAAAATTAATGAGATTAGATAAGTTAATTACTTTCTAAATCATTTTTTTAAAAAACAATATGTGTTTTAAAAGCAACGTTTTTTTTAAGACGCAGAAAGCGGGAAAAAGAAAGGAAAAGTTTGGAATCAAGATGGCGGCGACTCACCTCGGTTCAGAACGATAAAGCCCAGCCACACACGCACCGATTGGCCCGGCGGCACGCGCCAGCAACCCGGCGTACGATTGGTCGAGCTCGAGGTCACTCTGTCGCTAATGAGCGGATAATGAGATGTTAATGAGCGGAATGTTGAAGGTTTTTGGGATACCGCGGGCGCAATTTTAGCCCGGCCGAAACGTAAATACGCTTAAAACCGTCTCGGAAGCGTAAGCTTTCTTTGGAGGTAACGCGCGCGTAGGTACGCCCTGTAACTTTCGAGTGCATACCCGCAACGCACACGCGATGACAGACAGACAGATAGACAGATAGACAGAATGACAGAAGTACCGATTTATATATATAGATAGGAGCAGGAGTAGGCCAATCGGCCCCTCGAGCCTGCTCCGCCATTCAATTAGATCATAGCTGATCTGATCCTAACCGCCAATCTATCACAGAACCATCTCCTGAATCTAACAGAATTAGACACACGAAATAGGAGCAGGATCAGGCTACACTGCCCCTGGGTCCGCTCCGCTACCCACAGGGCCATGACCGATCCGAACCTAGACTCATGTCCAAATTCCTGCCCGCTCCCCATAACCCTTTATTCCCTTTACTTCTAGGAAACTGTCTATTTCTGTTTTAAATTTATGTAATGATGTAGCTTCTACAGCTTTTTGGGGCAACATATTCCATGGACCTACCACCCTCGGAGTGAAGTAGTTCCTCCTCATCTCAGTTTTGAAAGAGCAGCCCCTTATTCTAAGACTATGCCCCCTAGTTCTAGTTTCACCCAACATCGGGAACATCCTCCCCGCATCCACCCGATCCAACCCCTTCACAATCTTATATGTTTCAATAAGATCGCCTCTCATTCTTCTGAACTCCAATGAGTAGAGTCCCAATCTACTCAACCTCTCCTCATATGTCCATCCCCTCATCCCCGGGATTAACCGAGTGAACCTTCTTTGTACTGACTCGAGAGCAAGTATGTCTTTTCTTAAGTATGGACACCAAAACTGTATGCAGTATTCCAGGTGCAGTCTCACCAATACCTTGTACAACACGGTGGCATAGTGGTTAGCACTGTTGCCTCACAGCGCCAGGGACCCGGGTTCGAATCCGGCCTCGGGCGACTGTCTGTGTGGAGTTTGCACATTCTCCCCGTGTTTGCGTGGGTTTCCTCCGGGTGCTCCGGTTTCCTCCCACAGTCCAAAGATGTGCGGGTTAGGATGATTGGCTATGATAAATTGACCCTTAATGTTAGGGGGATTAAAAACGTGGGGTTACGGGGATCGGGAGGGATATGTGTCGGTGCAGGCTCGATGGGCCGAAATGGCCTCTATCTGCACTGTGAGGTTTCTGTGATTCTGTGAACTGAAGCAATACCTCCCTATTTTTATATTCTATCCCCCTAGCAATGAAAGCCAACATTCCATTGGCCTTCTTAATCACTTGCTGCACCTGCATACTAACCTTTTGAGTTTCGTGCACCAGGACCCCCAGATCCCTTTGTACTTCAGTACTTTCAGTTTCTTGCCATTAAGATAATAACTTGCTCTACGATTTTTCCTGCCAAAGTGCATAACCTCACACTTTCCAGTATTGTATTCCATCTGCCAAATCTCTGCCCACTTACTTAGCCTGTCTATGTCCCCTTGCAGGTTTTTTATGTCCTCCTCACTCACTACTTTCCCTCCCATCTTAGTATTATCTGCAAACTTTGATATGTTACACTCGGTCCCCTCCTCCAAATCGTTAATATAGATTGTAAAGAGTTGGGAACCCAGCACTGACCCCTGTGGAACACCACTAGTTACTGATTGCCAGTCCGAGAATGAACCATTTATCCCAACTCTCTGCCTTCTGTTAGATAGCCAATCCTCTATCCATGCCAGAATATTACCCCCAATCCCGTGATTTTTTATCTTAAGCAATAATCTTTTGTGTGGCACCTTGTCAAATGCCTTTTGGAAGTCTAAATATACTACGTCCACTGGTTCCCCTTTATCCACCCTATATGTTACTTCCTCAAAGAACTCCAGCAAATTTGTCAAACATGACTTCCCCTTCATAAAACCATGCTGACTTTGTCCTATTAAATTATGATTATCCAAATGTCCTGTTACTGTCTCCTTAATAATGGACTCCAATATTTTACCTACCACAGATGTTAGGCTAACCGGTCTCTAGTTTCCAGCCTTCTGTCTACTGCCCTTTTTAAATAAGGGCGTTACATTAGCAGTTTTCCAGTCTGCCGGGACCTTTGCTGAGTTCAGGGAGTTTTGGAAAATTATTACCAATGCATCCACAATCCCTACCGCCACTTCCCTCAAGACCCTAGGATGCAAGCCATCAGGTCCAGGTGATTTATCCGCCTTGAGTCCCATTATTTTACCGAGTACCACTTCCTTAGTGATTTTGATCGTGTTTAGCTCCTCCCCCCCCTATAGCCCCCTGTTTGTCCAGTGTTGGGATATTCTTAGTGTCCTCTACTGTAAGGACTGATACAAAATATTCATTCAGTGTTTTTGCCATCTCCATATTTCCCACCATTAATTTCCCGGTCTCATCCTCTAAGGGACCAACATTTACTTTAGCCACCCTTTTTCTTTTTATATAACTATAAAAACTCTTACTATCTGTTTTTATATTTTTTGCTAATTTACTTTCATAATCTATCTTCCCTTTCTTAATCAATCTTTTTGTTATTTTTTGCTGTCTTTTAAAGTTTTCCCAATCCTCTATCCTCCCACTAGATTTGGCTACCTTATATGCCCTTGTTTTTAGTTGAATACTATCCTTAATTTCTTTACTTAGCCACGGATGGCTGTCTTTTCTTTTACACCCTTTTCTTCTCAGTGGAATTTTTTTTTTTGGAAGTTGTAAAATACCTCCTTAAATGTACACCATTGATCATGTATTGTCTTACCCTTTAATCTATTTTCCCAATCCACTCTACTCAATTCCGCTCTCATACCTTCATAGTCTCCTTTATTCAAGCTTAGCACGCTTGTTTGAGATCCAACCTTCTCACCCTCTAATTGAATATGGAATTCAACCATGTTATGGTCACTCATTCCAAGGGGATCCTTTACTAGGACATTTTATAATTAATCCTGTCTCGTTACACAGGACCAGATTTAAGGTTGCTTGCCCCCTGGTCGGTTCAGTTACATACTGCTCAAGAAACCCATCCCTAATACACTCAATGAACTCATCCTCAAGGCAGCCCTGCCCAATTTGATTTGTCCAATTAATATGATAGTTAAAATCCCCCATTATTATAGATGCTCCCTTATTACAAGCCTCAACTATTTCCTGATTGATACTCCGTCTAACAGAGTTGCAACTGTTCGGAGGCCTATAGACTACGCCCACTAGTGTTTTTTTCCCCTTATTATTCCTTACCTCCACCCAAACTGTTTCATTATCCTGATCTTTTGACCCAATATCATTTCTCTGTATTACAGTGATTCCTTCCTTTATTAACATAGCCACCCCACCTCCCCTTCCTTCCTGCCTGTCCTTCCTGATCGTTAAATAACCTGGTATGTTTAATTCCCAGGCATTGCCACCCTGCAGCCATGTTTCTGTAATGGCCACAAGATTATACCCATATGTAGTTATTTGTGCCATTAACTTGTCTATTTTGTTACAAATGCTACGTGCATTCAGATAGAGAACTTTCAAATATGTTTTGTGACACTTTGCCCTTTTTTTTACTTTACCTTTTACTCCATACCTTCTGCCCCTTCCTGACATGCTCTGGTTTTTAATTTCCCCACTGCTACCTAATTCTATGACCTTCTCTGTTGCCATTTTTATTATTTGCTCTCTAGGAACCTCCCCCCCACTAGTTAGTTTAATGCCCTCTCTACAGCCCTAGTTATATGATCTGCCAGGACTCTAGTCCCAGCACTGGCCAAGTGAAGCCCGTCCCAATGGAACAGCTCCCTCCTGCCCCAGTACTGGTGCCAGTGTCCCAGGAAGCAAAACCCATTTCTCCCACACCAGTCTTTGAGCCACGCATTTAACTCTCTAATTTTATTTGTCCTAGCCAAATTCGCTCGTGGCTCAGGTTATTACCCTTGAGGTTCTGTTTTTTAATTTGACCCCTAGCTGCTCATACTCCTTTAACAGAACCGGCTTCCTAGTCCTATCTACGTCGTTTGTACCAACATGGACCACGACAACTGGATCCACCCCCTCCCACTGCAAGTTTCTTTCCAGCCCAGAGGAGATGTCCTTAACCCTGGCACCGGGTAGGCAACACAGCCTTCGGGACTCTCGCTCTCGGCTGCAGAGAACTCTATCTATCCCCCTAATAATACTATCCCCTACCACTACAACATTTCTATTTACTCCCCCCTCTTGAATGGCCCCCATTTGAAGCACTTTGAGTTATTCCTGAGAGACTTAATTAAAGAAAAGAATGAAAGACTTGCATTTATACAGCACCTTTCACAACTACGAGACTTCCCAAAGTGCTTTACAGTCTATGAAGTACTTTTGAAGTGTAGACTGTTGTAATGTAGGAAACGCAGCCGCCAATTTGTGCACAGCAAGCTCCCACAAACAGCAATGTGATAATGACCAGATAATCTGTTTTAGTGATATTGGTTAAGGGATAAATATTGGCCAGGACGCCAGGGAGAACCCCCCTGCTCTTCTTTGAAATAGTGGCATGTGATATTTTATGTCTACCTGAGAGAGCAGACCTGGGCCTCGGTTAAACGTCTCAACCGAACGACGGCAGCTCCGACAGTGCAGCACTCCCTCAATACTGCACTGGAGTTAATTACGTGCTATGTAGATGGAAGGCTTTTTTTCAGTGTAGTAAAAGTGTTTGGAAAGTACTGTGCCTAACATTTGCCTTTACCAGTATGTCAATGTTAGTTTGCAAAGTATCAAATTGTTTTCCTATATGGAATACGTAGCAGTCTGTTTCCAGAGCTTGTGTACCGTCAAATCATGAATTGCATAATATGCCTCTGACCTCCACAGAGGAGTTGTCTTCATCCACCTCTGCTCCATTCATCCTTTCTGAAGGTACAGGATGGTAAGGAATCCTATTGTGAGCTAAATCATGCATAGCTACTGAACACCTACATCACCGCGAGACGAGTCCAGTGTGCTGCTGAGCAGCAAAACAGCTATCACTAGGTTATCCACAGGATCTTCTTTAATGAGGTATCACAAATGTATTGGAACATTTGCGAAACGCAAGGAGCTTTTTCAGCCATTCAAGACAGGTGTTGCCCTTTTAGCACCCCCTCACTATCTCAGAACCTTGTGGGCAAGAGTATGCATCCGCCAATGCCGGTGATCAACAATACATATTACATTGTGCAATTTGGGAACACCCAGAGACACACTTGTGTATAATGTAATGTGACTGGGATGGGCAGAAGTGATGGTGCAGGTTGACTGTCCAGTCAGTTGACTCACCATACTGGAAAATCCCAACTTTTCTCCAAATTTCTCTGAAATTATGCCATTCAGAGCTGTTTTGAATCATCAGAAGATCTTTTGCACTTGTTCTGGAGCCACCATATGACTGACATGCCCCTACCATTTATAGTACCAGCTTATGGAGCATTCTGCACAAGAAAGTTTATTCTGAACATACTATTAGAAGGATGGATTCTCCCAAAGCTTCAGTATGCTATTCACTGCAGGCTGCAAGAGCAGTGAAATAGTTTGGGCATGAAATTGGTCTTGGTAGCGCCCATTGTTTGGGTGCTACAGGAGCCGTTTGCAGACCAAAATGGTGCCTGCTGCGCGCGCACACACGTCTGCCAAGAATCGCGCCGGACGCCATTTGGTAAAGGCATTAGCGCATGTGCAGCTAACGTCTGCTGGAAGTATGCAGAGCAGGCAGATCATGACGTCAATCAGTGTCCAACAGTAAATTGATACCAGTACTGCCATTTTTAAGTTCCACGCTCCAGCCGACACCCTCTCTTAACCTTGCACAGCTGAACGCACGTTAAGCAACATGAGGGACCTCCCACCAGCACTATTTAAATAGATCATCAACTACTTACAGGTTAATTGCTGGTTGATTTCTTCTGGCTGTTGCTACGATTCTACAAGTGTCTGGTGCTTACCATAATTGTTTCAAGTTGCAAAAGTCTACAGGAAGTGGTGTGGCAGGTGCTGAAGGACTTGTTGCTGACTTCAAGGCTTCTGCACAAACCAGTTACTCCCAGACATGGGTGGCCCAGTAGTGCTTCCTCTTTACATTTAGCATGACTGGGAGAATGAGCAGAGGCCACGCAGAGCAGGACAATCTTCTGGAAGAGTGAAGAAGAGTAGGGGGATAAGGGCTCTCAACAAGTGGCCATATCGGCCAAGGATATGGAGCAGATTTGTTGGAGCCAAATTGCAGGAGTGCTGTGATGCCCTGGGAGACCCTTTGCATACTGGTAGCCAGAGCCATGATGGCAGCAGTCTGAGCTTCGACTGCAGCACTCATGTTGGGTGGATGCTGCTTGTGCTGAAATGGAAGCTAAGACATTCAGCCATCAGATGCCGCATCATGGTTGTGTCCACAGTGTGCTGATGGAGTTGGCTACCATTTCCATGCCCTGTTGTCAAGTTGGTGCCGGACTCCTCCATGCTCCTTGACATTGAACGCAGGCTTTCTGCCAGGCCTGGCAATGCACTAATCATTTCATTGTGTATGCCCATCAGCCTTCTTCAGTAGCCTGCCCTATCGAAGTCTTAATCTGAGTCCTCTGCAGCAGAACTCGTATGCGATCTCGCCCTCCGGTGAGGTGGCATCTGCACTCTCCTTGCCCCTGCCCTGGCTACAGGCCACTCATGCCTAGTGTCTCACCATGTACAAATCCCGCCTCTATGCTATCCTCTAAGATACGCACAGAGTCAGTATCTGAGCTGGTGG
Organism: Somniosus microcephalus; assembly: GCF_052327205.1. NCBI lineage: Eukaryota > Metazoa > Chordata > Chondrichthyes > Squaliformes > Somniosidae > Somniosus > Somniosus microcephalus. Next base: position 11,520,345 of record NC_141001.1, on the reverse strand, counting down.
CTGCGAGTGTGAAATTAAGTGATGACGGCCTAGAAATTCATTGACGCCACTTTTGGGGCGCTAAAGTGGGGCGTCCGCTAAAGTTTGCGGCCGCCGACAAATCGATGCCACTTCTCCGATATTCATTAGCTTCGCCCTAGGAGTTCGGGCGAGCGCTAAAACTGCTGCTGGACGCCTCTCTTTGGGCGCTAAGCCGGAGGTGGTGATCGATAGCGCCGAGGCCGGGCGCAGCGCAGGTGCGGCCATCTCGTGATTGACAGCAGACACCCTGGCGCTGGCCAGCTCTTAAGGGGGAAGGGTCGACTGTGTCTGCTGCCACGCCCTGGATAGTGGAGCCCTCCAGCTAGGCCTGAACACTGCTGCTGGACCCAAATAGCGCCTGAAGACATGGAGAAGGCCCGTGAACGTGCGCAGCGCTTCTCAGAGCGTGATCTGAGTGTGCTGCTTGCTGCTGTGGAGAAGAGGCGCCATGTTTTGTACCCGGACAATGGCAAGAAGGCGATGGTCTGTGTCTACAGGAGAGCCTGGAGGCATGTCGCCAGCAAGCTGTCAGCCAACAGCGACGTCCCCAGGACCGGTGCCCAATGCCGCAAAAAGTTAAATGACCTCACACGCATTGTCAGGGTGAGTACCCTTTCCAGTGACCTCCTCATCCTTGCATGTGCACCTCACATTATGGGCAAAGGGACCTGAAAGCTCTAATGGCCAGCCTTCATCCAGCAGCTATGGGACAGGCATGAGCATCAATTGCACATTCTGCACTTAACACACTGGCCAAGCTATTCCACCATGGGAGGCATTGCACACCAGATCATGGCGACACACTGGCCAGGCTATTCCACCATGGGAGGCAGTGCACACAAGATCACGGCGACACACTGTACTTAGAGGCCATCCTTTCTCTTGCAGGCCAAGCTGGCAAATAATCGCAAGAGCCGGACTGCGACCGGGGGAGGCCGACCCCATATCCAGCCACTCACCGACCTGCAACATCACGTGGAGCGCCTCATGGGTGGCCGGGTGATTGGGCCCGTTGCATGTGCAGATGCCGACCCTGTTCTGGGCAGCAATGGTAAGGGCATCACCTTTTGCACCTCTCTCGTCCCACTTGCGCATCAGATCTACATCCTTTGCCACTGTCCGACCAATGCGCTGAATGCCACCACTCATGCATCCCGCACTGACGCCCTCTCCTCACTCTAAAGCTACTCTTGTGCCTTCCTGCTTTCAGATGGTCAAGAGGAGGTCCCTCAACTTGCCAGTGACAGACCCTCCAAAGAGGAGCAGGAGGAGGAGCAAGAGGAAGGCGGCCCATCAGGGGAACCCTCAGCAGCGGCCACCCAGGCCAATGTAGGGGACACGTCTTCCCTGGAGGGCAGCGTGGCGGAAGTGTCGAAGGGGAGGGGAGCTCCTGGGACCTGCGGGCTGCAGAAAGGCGGGAGGGGGGTGGAAGCTCGGCGGCCTTCTCCCCAGAGGGGGGATGCGTCGGAGGGGAGTCCAATTGCTGGGCCCAGCGGCCTCCAGCAACGCAGGAAGGGTCGGCCAGCTCGGCGGCCTTCTCCCCAGAGGGAGAGTCCGGCCTCCAGTCAGGAGATGCTCTTCGCCGAGGAGATGGAACGCCTCGAAGACTTGTCCGCGGACTCGGAGCGCCGGCACACGGAGCTCATGGCGGCAGCGGCACGATTGCCTGAGTCCATCGATTTCCTCTCTCGTAGTGTGGCCGAGTTCGGGCCCTCAGAGGCCACCAGTCGGGCGGAATACTGGGCAGATCAGGCAGCGAGTCGGGCGGAATTCGGGGCAGCTCTGTCAGCGACTGGCCAGGTGATCAGTGGTGCCGTCCAGTCACTGGCTGCTCTGATGCGGTCAGTGAACAGGTCAACACAGGCACTCACTGCTGCCACACTCGCTGTGTCAGCCAGGCATCGCCAGGGCACCCGGCGCGCTGCAGCAGCACAGCGGTCTGTCCCTCGGCAGATTGGTGCGCATGCTGCAGTGCTGGCCCGGGCGAGTGCCAGTGTCTCAGGTGACCAGCGAGCGCCTGCCATCCGCCAGCTTGCCGCCATTCCTCCAGCCGCCACTGCCACTCCCCCAGTGGAGCTGCCAGGAGCTGCTGCAGCGACTGATGCTGGCCAGCCACAGCTGCAGCAATCAACAGCCGCCCGCTCGACGGCCAGACCTCGACTAGGCCGACCCCCAAGGGCATCTGCCGTCACGACATGTGCCCCTCAGGAGCCTGCCCCCAGCCTTGCAGCAGCCAATGGCCTTACTTTGAGGCGGAGCAGCAGGACGGGCAGGGGCCACCCAAAGATGGCCAAGGCATCGCCCTAGCGGGCCAAATAGTCGAATGTGTGGCCATTTGTGTTTGTTTCTTGAGGCCGAGAATTGGATGTTTGTTTTTTGAAGGCCGATGATGTGATGTTTGTTTTGGACGAAGGCCGAGAATGACGGCCATTTTAGTTGCCCTATTTTGTTAATCCTCTCCAGGTTGTGGGAGCGAGTAATGTGTTTGAGTGTTTTTTGGGGGTTTCGTCTGTTTTTGGTTTTCATGTGGGAAGGGCCCAGAGTTTGTACAATAAAGCATTTTATTTATTCACATTGTCCATGTTTGATCTTTGAAGTGTTTGTTGCCTTAACCGGCTGAGGGCTTGCGGAGCGGCTGCAATCATGTTCTATCATTGGCACAAGCCATTCCCTGACAGGGGGCCTAGAAGTGACGTTCAATAAGCCGCCGACGGGCGGCCCTTGGACCTTGTGCATCCCTCCTGGGCTGGTACTCCTCGTCCTTGTCGTCCTCATGCTCCTCCTGCTCCTCCTCCTGAGGTGGTGGTCCAACGTGAGGTGGCAGTGCCTGAGTCCTGCGGATAGCCAGGTTGTGCAGCATGCAGCAAACGACGACGAATTGGGAGACTCGATCCTGCGAATACTGGAGGGCTCCCCCGGAGCGATCGAGACAGCGGAACCGTTGCTTGAGCACGCCGATTGTTCTATGAGGTTCCTCGTCGCTTGATGGCTCTCGTTGTATGCCTCTTCAGCAGGGGTCGTGGGCGCGCGGAGCGGGGTCATGAGCCAGGTACACAAAGGATAGCCTTTGTCCCCAATAAGCCATCCTCTTGGGGGAGGCTGTGCCTGGAACATGTCAGCCACAGTTGTCTGTCGCAGGATAAAGGCATCGTGGCTGCTGCCTGGAAAGCGGGCATTGACAGCTAGGATGCGCTGCCTGTGGTCACACACCAGCTGTACATTGAGGGAATGGTAGCCCTTCCGGTTGCGGTAATCCTCGGCATGCTCAAGAGGTGCCTGCAAAGCCACATGCGTGCAGTCAATGGCGCCCTGCACCATGGGGAAGCCCGCTATTCTTGCAAACCCCACTGCACGCTGCTGCTGCTTGTCCAGGGTCATGGGGAAGGAGATGAATTGATGTCTCCTTCTGAAAAGGGCTTCAGTCACCTGGCGGATGCAGCAATGCACGGCGAACTGGGAGATGTTAGCGATGTCCCCAGTAGCGGATTGGAAGGAGCCGGAGGCATAGAAGTTGAGAGCCACCGTCACCTTCACTGCCACCGACAGAGACGTCCTGCACATCAGCTGTGGCTGCAGATCTCTCTGAAGCAGCCGGCAGATGTCTGCAACCACCTCCCTTCGGAATCGCAGCCTCCTAACACACATCGCGGCAGACATGGTCAGATAGGAGGTCTGCTGGCGGTATACCCTGCGTGGGTAAGGCCTCAGTTGGCGACGCCTGTTGCCCCCTCTGCATCTAGCCAGGGCTGCCACTCTCTCACGGCGTCTGTAAGCCCTTCTGGCATAAGGCTGAAATTCAGCGTTGCCACCCAATGCAGCCCCCATTATATGCTGGCAAACACTGAGCTCTGAATGAAGGCAAAGATAATTGGTAAGCTCTGGCCTGAGCCAAAAATACCTGTCCAAGTGTTGGTCCAAACCAGTAAACTCTCCTCCTTGGTCTCTGTCCAAAAAACCGTTGCACAAGAGTGAATGCTGCAAAATGGCTGGCCTTTATACTGCTGGGTGAGTGCCCTTTAATTTGCGCTCCCCGCGGCCCGGCTGGGCTGTGTACCATTCCACTTCACAGTCGCTCGGGCCGCCCGGCGCACAATGGGCCGGCGCGAGTGAAGTTCCGGTTTGGGGCGCACAAAGGGCGTTGCACTATTAAATGACGTCATGATCTGCGCGCGCAGCAGGGCGCGCGCTAAGACTTTGCGCCGGCGCTAAATGTGTCCTGAAGTTGGGGAGAGGCGCAGATCGCGCTGCGCCCGGGCGATAAGCGCCTAGCGCTCGAGATCTACTCCTCCTAAGGCGCTAATGGCTGGCGTGCCCAACTGAATTTCTGGGCCGATGTGTCTTCATCATCACTGTCTTCTTGGTGTTCCTCCACTGCCTAGCCAGGTTGCAGTTCTTGGTATCTGAAAGGTAAAAGACACAAGGGTCAGGTTGTGGTGAGGGGAGGGGTGTGGGGGGTGGTGGGAGAAGGAGATGCATGCTTACACCATCTGCAGCTTGTAAGTCAGAAGAGAATGTGGGATGAAGAGGAAGTAGGATGTGAGAAGGAGGATTAGGTGTGGGGATACCATCATTTTCAATGGTTTCAGCCCTGCCGCTGGCCACGGCCTCAGCAATGGCCATTCCAAAAATGGCCAGCACCGTCTCCTCCATGGGTGTTTGGAGTGCCTGTCCCCCTCCACCTTGTCCTGCAAGGGAGAGGGAGATGTTTCAGTGAGTGTCATGCAATCTGTTTGGGCAGTGTGGCTGTCACGATTGAATAGCAGAAAGCGGAACGCTCCACCCGCAGAGGCTCTTCTCCAGGGCAGGTGTGCGATCTGTTAAGAGGATTCTTGACAGATCAGAAGTGCCGGTTTTCAGCGCATGCGCTTCACATGCCTGAAAGCGGCATTTGCGAGGTCCCTACGGGTGTGTACACAACTCGTACACACCCGTAGGGATCGGAAATTATGGGCCATTGTGTTTCCATTTTTCCTACCAGTCTCTTGTGTGAAACCTTTTTGAATGCCTTTTGGAAGTGCATATAAATAACATCCATAGGCACTCCCTTGTCCACCATGTTAGTGACATCCCCAAAAAATTGAACTAGCTTAGTTAGACATGACTTGCCCTCTACAAATCCATGCCAGCTCTCTCTGATCAGTTCATATTTGTCCAAGTGCTTCTTTGAGGATAACTATACAGAATTTACCAAATGCATCTGCACCCCAATAGTTGGTATGATCGGTGTTTTTGTTAGAATCATAGAAATTACAGAAGGTGGCTATTCAGCCCAACATAGCTGTGCTGGTGCTAGATCTTCAACTGGAGCTATCTACTCTAATTTTGTTTCCTTGTCCTTTTTCCATCTATATTTATATTTTTCAAATACTTTTTAGTCTCTACCACAAGAGCCACTTGTGGATTATAATATCCGTCCTATTGTGTGCTGTTCTGAACTGTATGCAATAATCCAACTGTGACAACACCAACAAATTCAATGGGGGCAATTGTAACCTATGGCAGTTGGTGGGCACAGTGCGCCTTCTGTCCGCTCATTGTTCTCATCGTGGGGACCGAGCTATTTTGAGGCCTGGGCCTTATTTACATGCAACTGGCGAGTTGTGGGTGCCAAACATAGGAACAAGAGTAGCCATTCAGCCCCTTGAGCCTGATTTGCCATTTAATTAGATCATGGTTGATCTGTACCTCAACTCGATTTACCTGCTTTTGATCCATATCCCTTGATACCCTTATCTAATAAAACTCTGTCAACCTCAGTCTGGAAAATTTCAATTGACCCAGCATCCTCAGCCTTTTGGGAGAGAGAGCTCCATATTTCCACTTCTCTTTGTGTGAAAAAGTGCTTCCTGATTTCACCCCTGAATGGCCTAGCTCTCATTTTAAAACTATGACCCCTCGTTCTGGATTCCTCCCACCAGAAGAAATAGCTTCTCTGTATCTACTCTATCGCATCCTTTTATCATTTTAAGCACCTCAATTAGATCACCCTTCAAACTTCTGAAGTCAAGGGAATACAACCCATGTTTCTGCAATCTGTCCTGATAATTTAACCCTTTTAGCCCTTGTATCATTCTGGTGAATCTGCGCTGCACTCCCTCCAAGGTCAATGTATCCTTCCTGAGGTGTGGGGCCCAGAACTAAATCAGTTCTCCAGGTGGGGTCTGACCAAGACTCTGTACAATTGAAGCATAACTTTCTCCCCTTTGTATTCCAACCCTCAGGAATAAATGCGAGCAATCCATTAGCTTTTTTGAATACTTTTTGTACCTATGCACTAGCTTTTAGTGATTTGTATAACTGGACACCCAAGTCTTTTTGCTCCTCCACAGTTTCTAGTTTCTTGTTATTTAGAAAATATTCTGATTTGTCTTTCTTGGATCCTCACACTTCCCCACATTGAACTCCACCTGCCACAGTTTTGCCCACTCACAGAATCTATCTATGTCCCTTTGTAACTTCCAGCATCCATCTACACAACTTACTGTTCCACCCAATTTAATTTCATCTGCAGTCTTGGCTACAGACCTCGATTCCTTTATCCAAGTCATTATAACATACGGTGAAAAGCTGAGGCCCCAGTACAGTTAAACTGACAGGTCTGCAGTTTCCTGGTTTCCCCTTCCCTTCTATCTTAAATAATTGAATAACTTGTAATTTTTCAATCCAAAGGCAAAATGTTCAAATCTAGAGAGCTTTAACAAATTATGGCAAACGCATCTATAATTACCCCACCTGTTTCTTTTAATACCCTAGGGTGTAAACTATTAGGTTTGGAGATTTTTCAACCTTAAGTCCCATTATTTTCTCAATTACCATTTAAAAAACTTATATTAAATCCACTAAGTTGCTCTCCATGACTTAATTTTAGGTTCCCTTGTATCGCTAACTCTCTGCGGCAGCTCGCCAATGGGGGAGGGTGGGAAATCAGCCTGACTCCTAAACAGTCAATAGTCGGAGCCTAGGTGGGGAAGAGGCAATCCTGGAAGGGGGGCCCTCACAAGGACTGGCAGCAGGCCAAGAGGAGCACCTGTTTTGGTGAGCTGGGCAATTCATCACGTTCCCTGTAGAAGTGACAAAACAGTGGGAAAGGATGATTCCGTTTAACTGACTGGCAGGACTTCCCATTATATACATACAGCCCATTTATGAGAAACCATGGTAAATCTGAGAACTTGAGCAGAGAGCTGGGAGAACGCAAATGGAGTGAATCGCAAGCAGAGTGAAGAAGTTTGGTGAGAGCAGGAATCGGTGGAGAGGAGGAAGGTGGGTGAGACGTCTGACTGAAAAGGAGGAGTGGAGCCACAGAACTCAAGGGGGGAGAAATTCATTCTAGCCCCGTTTGGGGCGCTAACTTATAAAAGTTGAAAAAATTAGCGCCAGGTAATGCTTTTCAACTCTTACAACATTTGATTTTGCGCTCCAGGAAGCGCTCCATTTCCTTCCTGGAGCGCAACAGGCAGCAGGCGGGGTGGTAGGTGTGCAGTGCTGCACAGTAGGCCAAGCAGCGCTGTCGCGTCGAAAGACTCCTTCCCACCCATAAAGGGAAGGGCCATTGCTGCAGGCTGTGCAAGAAAACGAATCCCTTGATCGCCTCCGATCGTCACCGATCAGCCCAAGCACTCTAACAGAGTGCAGGGCTGATCAAGTGCAACACCTGAAAAATAGAAAAAAGAGCACAGTCTAGATGGAACATCTTTTGCCTACCTCACCGGCAATCCCTTTAACTACTGCTCCCCAAGCCGCTATCCATGGTGACAACACCTCCTGCAGCTGCTGGTGTTGACGCCCAGCGATGTTGCAGGGGTCGGAAGCCAAGTTCATGAAGTGTGGTAAACGCACGAAGTGTGGTAAATAAGGTTGGTGAGCTGCAGGTGCAAATAGACACATGGGAATATGATGTTGTGGCAATAATGGACACCTGGCTCAAAAAAGGGCAGGATTGGGTACTAAATATTCCTGGATATAAGGTGTTCAGGAAAGATAGGGAAGGAAAGAAAGGAGATGGGGTAGCACAATTGATTAAGGAGAATATTACAATGCTGGAGAGAGAGGATGTCCTGGAGGGATCAAGGACAGAATCTATTTGGTTAGAGTTGAGAAATAATAGAGGTGCCATTACACTACTAGGTGTACTCTATAGGCCGCCAACTAGTTAGAATATAAATAGTAACCGGGTAGTAAGGGTTTGGTGGGGTTGATTAGGGACCAAAATGGAGACCTATGCATGGAGACTGAAGGCATGGCTGAGGTACTAAATGAGAATTTTGTATTTGTCTTTACCAAGTAAGAAGATGCTGCCAAAGTCATGGTGAAAGAGGAGGTCGTTAGATACTGGATGGGATAAAATTTGATAAAGAGGAGCTACTAGAAAGGCTGGCTGTACTTAAAGTAGATAAGACACCAGGACCAGATGGGATGCATCCTAGGATGCTGAGGGAAGTAAAGGTGGAAATTGCGGAGGCACTGGCCATAATCTTCCAATCCTCCTTGGATACGGGAGTGGTGCCGGAGGACTCGAGTATTGCAAATGTTACACCCTTGTTCAAAAAAGGGTGTAAGGATAAACCCAGCAACTATAGGCCAGTCAGTTTAACATCGGTAGTAGGGAATCTTTTAGAAATGATAATTTGGGACAAAATTAACAGTCACTTGGGCAAGTGTGGATTAATTAAGGAAAGCCAGCAGGGATTTGTTCAAGGCAAATCGTTTTTAACTAACTTGATTGAGTTTTTTGATGAGGTAACAGAGAAGGTTGATAAGGGCAGTGCGGTTGACATGGTGTAAATGGACTTCCAAAAGGGGTTTGATAAAGTGCCACAAAATAGGCTTGCCAGCAAAGTTGAAGCCCATGGAATAAAAGGGACATTGGCAGCATGAATACGAAATTGGCTATGTGACAGGAAACAGAGAGTAGTGGTTAACGGTTGTTTATTGGACTGGAGGAAGGTACACAGTGGTGTTCCCCAGGGTTCAGTACTAGGACCACTGCTTTTCTTGATCTATATTAATGACTTAGATGTACAGGGCACAATTTCAAAATTTGAAGATGACACAAAACTTGGAAGTATTGTGAACAGTGAGGAGAAGGATAGTGATAGACTTCAAGAGGACATAGACAGACTGGTGGAATGGGCGGACACGTGGCAGATGAAATCTAACGCAGAAAAGTGCAAAATGATACATTTTGGTAGGAAGAACGAAGAGAGGCAATATAAACTAAAGGGTACAATTCTAAAGGGGGTGTAGGAAGAGAAAGACCTGGGGCTTTATGTGCACAAATCATTGAAAGTGGCAAGGCAGGTTGAGAAAGCGGTTAAAAAAGCATACAGGATCGTAGGCTTCATAATTAGAAGCACAGAGTACAAAAGCAAGGAAGTTATAAAATTCTGACAGGACTGGACAGACTAGATGCAGGAAGGATGTTCCCGATCGTCGGGGAGTCCAGAACCAGGGGTCACAGTCTAAGGATAAAGGCTATGCCATTTAGGACAGAAATGAGGAGGAATTTCTTCACCCAGAGAGTGGTGAACCTGTGCAATTCTCTACCACAGAAGGCAGTAGAGGCCAATTCATTAAATATATTCAAGAAGGAGTTGGATATATTTCTTAAGGCTAAAGGGACCAAAGGGTATGGGGAGAAAGCAGGGACAGGGTACTGAGTTTGGATGATCAGCCATGATCACATTGAATGGCGGAGCAGGTTCGAGGGGCCGAATGGCCTACTCCTGCTCCTATCTTCTATGTTTCTATGTTATGATGAACCTTTATAAAACACTGGTTCAACCTCAACTGGAGTATTGTGTCCAATTCTGGGCACCACACTTTAGGATGGATGTGAAGGCCTCAGAGAGAGGGTACAGAAAAGATTTACAAGAATGATTCCAGGGATGAATGACTTTGGTTACGTGGATAGACTGGAGAAGCTAGGGTTGTTCTCCTTAGAGCAGAGAAGGTTGAGAGGAGATTTGATAGAGGTGTTCAAAATCATGAGGGGTCCAGACAGAGTAGATAGAGAGAAACTGTTCCCATTGGCTGAAGGGTCGAGAAGCAGAGGACACAGATTTAATATGACTAACAGAAGAACCAAAGGCGACATAAGGAAAAAAAAATGTATGCAGTGAGTGGTTAGGATCTGGAATGCACTGCCTGGGAGGGTGGTGGAGGCAGATTCAATCGTGGCTTTCAAAAGGGAATTGGATAAGTACCTGAAGGAAAGAAATTTGCAGGGCTACAGGGAAAGGTTGGAGTGGGACTAGCTGAAGTGCTCTTGCAGAGAGCCGGCACGGGCTCGATGGGCCAAATGGCCTCCTTCTGTGCTGTAACTATTCTATGATCTGTGCACCTCTGCAGAACCCAAAAAGTTTGTGAACCGAAAATCGGTGCATTTGCTGATTGTGCAGGTTGTTTATAATGCCATGTTCATCATGCATGAGGAAGCTGCCATAATGCTTTCATTTTAAGGTCGTTAAATAGTCCAAGGACTATTCAGACCAGAGTTCAAATTGCCTACTTTAGGATAAGGACTACCCCTTACAGCAAAGGCTCATGATTCTACTGCGAAACCTCTGAATACCTGATCAAGCATCATACAATGAATGCATGCTGCCATGAGGACTATGTGGAGCAAACCATAAGCACCCTCAAGGCTCAATTCAGGTGTTTGGGCTGATTGAGGGGTTGGTTACTCTACATGGGTTCCCGCATCATTGTGGCAGGTTGTTTCCTTCACAGTCTCATTATTAGAAATGGCCTTTGTCTCACAGAGCAGACCAAGATCAAGGTGAGTAGGCTTAGGAGCCCGAAACTTTGCAAAATGATGACGACCAAGAGCATGGTACGGAACCAATGACTGCTGCAAGAGAAGGAACTCTGTTCCTGTTATGACCATCATGTTGTTATGATCTGGAACGCACTGCCTGAAAGGATGGTGGAAGCAGACTCAATAGTAACTTTTAAAAGTGAATTCGATGCTTGAAAAAGAAAAATTTGCAGGCCTATGGGAAAAGAGCAGGGGAGTGGGACTAATTGGATAACTCTTTCAAAGAGCTCGCAGGCACGATGGGCTGAATGGTCTCCTGTGCTGTAAGATTCTATGGTTCTATGAACTCCTAATACAGGACAAGTTACAATTATATGGTTTCCAGCCCACCACCAAACGCATCTTCCCCTCCCCTTTCACCATTCCGTAGGGACCACTCCCTCCGAGACACCCTAGTCCACTCCTCTATCACCCCCAGCACCCCTTCCCCTTCGCCCGGCACCTTCCCGTGCAAGCACAGGAGATGCAACACCTGCCCATATACCTCGCCCCCCTTCCCACTGTCCAGGGCCCCAAACACACCTTCCAGGTGAAACAGCGATTTACATGTACTTCTTGCAATCTAGTATACTGTATTCGCTGCTCACGATGTGGTCTCCTCTACATTGGGGAGACCAAAAGCAGATTGGGTGACTGCTTTGCAGAATACCTCCGTTCAGTTCGTAAGGGTGACCCCGAGCTTCCGGTCGCCTGTTATTTCAATTCACCGTTCCATTCCCACTCAGACCTCACCGTCTGCGGCCTCTTGCATTGTTCCACAGAAGCGCAGCGTAAACTCGAGGAACAGCACCTCATCTTCTGATTAGGCACTTTACAGCCTTCCGGACTCAATATCGAGTTCAACAATTTCAGATCATAACCTCGGCCCCTATTATATATTTTTTATCCACACTTTTGGTTTCTTTCGCTCTGCCAGCGCATTTCACACTTCATCTAGAGCCATTGTCTGTTTCTTTACCTGTCCTATTATTATCTCGTCTCACCTTGAATATCTCTTAATGTCTCTTCTTTCATCCCCTCCCCCATTTCCCAGCCCCCAAACTGCCTTTTGTTTCATTTCCTGCCTTTTTCCCTCAGTTCTGTAGAAGGGTTTTGACCCGAAACGTTGACTCTATTTCTCTCTCCATGGATGTTGCCTGGCCTGCTGAGATGTTCCAGCATTTTCTGTTGTTATTTCGGATTTCCAGCATCTGCAGTATTTTGCTATCATCTTAATAAAGCTATCATCTGACTATTACATAACGCTCTATCCCCCAGTTCTCATTATAAGAGCTGCCATTCTATCAAACTTTGTCTGGTCATGCCGCTGTTTGCTCTAATCCATAAATCTTCTTTAATTCTGGCACAGTATATAAAATACTTTAAAAAAAGCTTGCTTCTAGAAGAATGTTCAGCTCATTTTTGCTACAGTTCTTACCAAGTTTGACATAATTTAAAAGGCCAATGACATGTTGGCCTTTATCTCAATGGGGCTGGAATACAAAGGGTTACATTTCTGCAGCTACCGAACTGCTCAACCACACCCTCACCACCACCTTTGATGCCCTAGTCCCTATTAAAGCCATTACTCTCTCTCACCCTGGCCATTCCTCTTGGTACAGCCCTCACCTCCGCTCCCTTAAGTCCAAGGGACGCAGATTTGAACGGATGTGGTGGACAACTGGTTTAGCCATTCACCGCCAGATCTGGCTGGACCGCATACAGCACTATCGGGCCCTGCTCTCCTCCGTCAAAACTGCTCACTATACCAGGATCATTCTGGAATGCAAAGATAACCTCTGGCTTCTTTTCTCGAATGATAACCGTCTGCTTAAACCCCTCTCCCCTTTCTCCTCCACCCTCACCTCCAACAAAGTGTGAGGAGCTCATGGACTTCTTTGTCTCTAAGATTGAGACCATCTGATCTGCTGCCTCTGCCACTTCCCTTCCTTTCCCCTAGCCCACCGGGCCAAACTTCCTTTAAGGTTCCCCCCCTGCCCTAGCCCTGAATGCGCATCTTTCTCCAGTTTCTCTCCAATCTCCCCTCATGACCTCTCCATGCTCATCTTGTCCATGAGACCCACTTCCTGCTCCTTCGACCCTATTCCCACTAAACTGCTGACCACTCAACTTCCTTTTCTGGCTCCCATGTTAGCTGATATTGCTAATGGTTCGCTCTCCTCAGGTATTGCCCCCTTCGCCTTCAAATCTGCCGTCATCACCGCTCTCAAAAAAACAACCCTTGACCCCTCTGGTCTCTTGAGCATCCCTGATTTTTAATTGCTCAACCATTGGTGGCCATGCCGTCAACGGCCTAGGCCCTAAGCTCTGGAATTCCCTCCCTAAACCTCTTCGCCTCTCTACCTCTCTTCCCTCCTTTAAAACACTCCTTAAAACTGACCTCTTTGACCAAGCTTTTGGTCATCTGCCCTAATTCTTCCTTATGTGGCTCTGTGTCAAATTTTGTTTTATAACTCCTGTGAAGTGCCTTGGGACGTTTTACTACATTGAAGGCGCTATATAAATACAAGTTGTTGTTGTTATGGAACCAAGGCAGGTAGATGGAGTTAAGATACAAATCAGCAAGTATCTAATTTAATTGCAGAACAGGCTCGAGGGGCTGAATGGCCTACTCCTGTTCATATGTTCCTATAATTTTAATTGACTGCTCCTTTTCAATTTAGCAGACAGTTAGTTAATTTAAATTAGGGTGTACAGCTTCTGTAGACATGCATGCAAGGTTAAAAACCAGATTTACTGACAGAAATCATATTCCAACATAACTCATTATTATTGCAACAATTAGTTGATTTGTTTAAGAACAGTTATTTGGGGTGGAGCCAAATCACTCAATTCAAATAGAAACATTCTGTGTGATTTTTTTAAATGGTTCTTTAATTGACAATTCTTTTGAAATTAACTTTTATTTAAATTCTGCTTTGTCCCAGTTTTGAAGTTACAATCAGCCTGTCTTTTTCAAATCAGGGAATCTACCTGGAAGCCTTCAAAGAAAGTCTTTTGGAACCTACTAAGAAAGTTATTCAAGTCAGAAAACTTTCATAATTGGTGAGAAAAGGAAAAAGAACCACCAGGTAAGTTATTTACATCTTAATTCAGCACAGAGGTGTGAACTATTTATTGATGAGCTATCAAAGTTTAACAACTATTGTAAAATTTTGCCTACCTGGGCGGGTCTGGTGCGGGTGGTGGCCATGCTGGGTCGCGACCCTGCTGCTGGCTCCATCCCATTGCTGAAAATGATTTTCCCTTAATGGGGCCTATTAAGCCCACCCTGCGCATTACCCGGCCCGATGAGATATTGCGGGTCTGGTGACTTCATCGATGATGCATTTTCAGCCGGGATCTTTAAAATGGCCATGGCCATATTGGATTTAAATGTCAATTTAACATAGTGCTGTCAGTGCACTACAGCATTGGAGCACTGTAAACACTGACAATGGCTACACAGAGGCAGAGGGCTGCACCCAGGTTCTCCGATGATGCCCTCTGGAGTCAGAGCACGCAGGAAGGTCCTCTTCCCTGCCAATGGGCAGAAGAGACCTCCCAGGACACCAAAACAGCCTGGTTGGAGATTGCAGAGGAGGTCACCAGCAGCAAATAATCAGCAATGGCCAAGGAACTCCCACCTCAAGTTGATAGATGTGGTTCCCAAGCAGCGTGTTTCCCATGGCCATGCAGTTAAATTTAAAAGTAAGGTTAAAACCACTCTTTCGTGCCTGTAAACTACCTGATAATGATTTCAGTTGGGTTGCCCGCCTCTGCCGATCGGGTCGAGTCCACGCTGACAGATGCGCCTAGGGGAAAGGCACGTGGGAGCAGGATGACAGCGGATTCCTGACCCGCTCCCAAAAATAACAACTTTCCCACCCGACCTGCCTCCGATCGTGTCCGTTACCACCCTGGAAATTGCGGCCATTGTGTCATTGTTCTATTTTCTTGTTCTATTAATCTGTAATATATTAAAGTTCACATATTCCATTGAATATTCCTATGTAAGAGGGAAGAGATAGCAGAGGCATTACTTACTGTACATATTTAATAATTCATTAGAAAAAGGTGTAGTGCCAGAGAATTGGCAGATAGCTAACATAATACCTATATTTAAGAAAGGAGATAGAACATGTTCAGGGAACTATAGACCAGTCAGCTTAACATCGGTGGTAGGAAAAATAATGGAATCCCTATGAAAGGAGAAAAGAGAAGAATATCTAGAAGCCAAAAATATAATAATGAATAGTCAGCATGGATTTCAAAAGGGAACGTCTTGCTTGACCAAACTCATTGAATTTTTTGAAGAGGTTACAGAGAGAGTAGACAAGGGTAATGTGGTAGATGTAATTTATCTAGATTTTCAAAAGGCCTTCGATAAGGTATCACATAATAGACTAATGAATAAGGTCAGAGAATGCAGAGTCAGGGGACAAGTAACAGAATGGATAGCTAGCTGGCTTCAAGACAGAAAGCAGAGAGTAGGGGTAAAGGGTAGCTATTCACAGTGGCAGAAGGTGGGTAGTGGTGTTCCACAAGGATCAGTGCTGGACCACTGTTGTTCACAATTTATATTAATGATTTAGAATTTGGAATCAAAAACACAATTTCTAAATTTGCAGATGACACCAAATTGGGGGGGGTAGTGAATACTGAGGAGGACTGCAACAAATTAAAAGAGGATATTAATAAACTTGTAGAATGGACATATAATTGGCAAACTAAATTCAACACAGATAAATGTGAGGTATTACATTTTGGTGGGAAGAATAGGGAGATCACTTATTACTTGGAGGGTGCACGTCTGGGTGGGGTAGAGGAGCATCTGGACCTCGGGTTCCTCCTCCTCATCTTCCAGCTGATGCTCCTCCTCTTCCTCTGAAGAGGTGTGCACTCAGTGCTTTGCTCCTCATGCAGCGCTAAACCTCATTGCTGCACTATGTTGTGCAGCATGCAGCAGACAACAACGATTTTGGATACGTTGGCTGGTGTGTCAAGATCTGTCAAGGCATCTGAAGTGCATTTTCAGCATGCCTATTGTTTGTTTTATCACACATCTGGTGGACATGTGGCTTTCATTATAGCACTTCTGGGCCTCAGTAATTGGCCTCCTCAAGCTTGTCATGATTCACGTCTTCAGTGGATAACCCTTATCTCCAAGCAGCCAGCTGGTAAGTGTGTTTGGCAGTACAAAGAGCTGAGGGAGAGTGGACTGGCACAGGATGAAAGATGATGATCTTCTTATGGTTGCAGCCATTGCAGTTCACAAACACTCCTGGGTGATGATGGGGTGCCCTGATGGCCACATGTGTGCAGTTGTTGATGCCCTGCACCCGTGGGAAGCCAGCCAAAGTAGCAAAGCTGAGTGCATGCTCAGTAACACTGGCATCATCAGTGACAAAGAAATTCATTATAGCCCAGGAATGTGCGGTATAATTAGAAAAGTTGGAGAATTAGCGCCAGGCACGAATGCTTTAGACTGCACGCAAAAGTTGTGCTCACTGCGCAAAGAAATGAGTGGACTCCTAATTCAAGTCTTGACGCCCAAGCTCATTGGCGTTACACTCAAAGGGTGGACGAATATCAGGTGCAGTCTAATCGCAAGTCATGATTGCCACAGGCTTGTTCCAGTTCTTAAAAGGGAGGTTCATTGATGCTGCAGAACCTCGTTCTCAGCATTGCTAGCTTTGCAGCTGCTTGAGCAAGCAGCAACAGGTTAAGGACAAGGAGCCGGAGGACTGAAGCAGCTGTACGCATGGCAGCTCTACGGCCCAGGGAGAGAGCCCGCAGATTCTGCGATCAAGCATTGGAGGTGTTGGTGTTCGCTGTGGAGAGATGGAGGGCGGTGCTCTATCTGGCAAGTGGCTGGAGGTAGCGCAGCATGTCTCGGGCAGCACTGTGGTCCCCAGGATCCACACATAGTGCAGGAAGAAATTTAACGACCTCACTCGGGTGGTCAGGGTGTGTGAATGCTTCTACAAATGCTACATACCACCATCTGAACCACGGTCTTCACACACTGACCAAAGCATCACACCCCCAGCACTCACCCACCAACAATCTCCACCTACCAACACCCACATCTCACACCTTGCACACAATGACAGCTATTCAACTATGGCAGGCACGTTACCCAAACACATTGCTCCACACTCTTTCCTTTTTCTTGCAGGCCAAGGTGGCTCACAACAGGAGGTGAGCAGGAGCGCACAGGCGGGGGACAAGCCGACACCCAACCACTGTCTGCACTGGAAAATAGAGTGCCGCAGATTATTGGGCGCTAGGTGGTGGGCGCTGTGACCACCGGCGACGTTGACCCCTTTGGGGACAACAATGGTATGTTCATCCTTACTCCTTCTACTCACATCCCACTTCCCCCTCACCCCACAAGCATTTTGCATTTTCCAGCTAATCATGCTGTATGCATGCATTTCTCCCTTCCTGCCTCCCTCCCCTCACCTTAACCTGACTCTTGTGCCTTTATGCTTTCAAATAATGAGCAAGCACCTGAGCAGCCTGTCCTTGAGGGCACCGTAGAGAGCGAGGCAGGAATAGACGAGGAGGAAGAAGACACCGCATCACTGCAAGTCTCGCCCATTCAGGCTCCAGCTCAGACACTGGCACTACCCTTCTTTAGAGGGATCTGCACAGGGTGAGGCACCGGGGATGAGTGAGCTGCAGCGAGGCCAAGGGGAAAGGATAACTCGGGGGCCAGCTCCCTGGAGGGCAAGTTCGCGCGTGAGTTCTGCTGCACAGGACTCGGATGAGGACCTCAATGGAGAGGCGCTTAGAAGAAGGGTGATGGGCATGCACACGGAGATGGTAGGTGAAATGGCAAAGGTGCCTGAGAGCCTCTCGGCAATGATAAGGAGCATGGAAGAGTCCACCTCCAACATTGCACAAGGCTCTGTGCACACCATGGAGCCCATCATTTCCAGTCTGCAAAAGATGGTAGACTCCCAGAGAGACTGTGGCGACCCAGACCTGATGCCGCGTGTGATGGGCGATCTGGCAGCTTCTTTTGTAGCACAGGCGGAAGTGATGCAACGTCTTAATGCTGTAATGCAGTCTATGCTTGGTGGCATCCAATCTCAGACTGCTCTCATGCAGTCTCAGCTTGATGCCATGCAAGCTCTGACTGCTGCCATCGTGACTGGGTCTACCACCGTCGACCAGGGCTTTCCTGATGTCGCAGCAGGCCAGCCATCTGTGCTCCAACAGATTGCTAGGGATGATGAGGTGCTGCCCTGGGAGAGTGGCAGTGGGTCAGTGGAGCAGGAACCTGCTGTCCTCTCTCAGTATGACAGCATTCCTGCTCCCACTACTGCCACTCCGCCATTGCCCTTGTCTCTGTCTGCCAGCCAGCCAACCAAGACTGCTGCCTCCCATGCTGAGGTGGTGCAGTCTACAGCCGGGCCTTCCAGGCCCAGAGCTGGTTGAGGGCATCCTGCAAGGCCATCTGAAGTCTCCCGTACGGACACTCAGCAGCCTTCCACCAGCCCTGCTGCAGCCACTAGTACTGGGCTAACACTTCGTAGGAGAACTAGAGTAGGCAAAGGCACAGTAACGAGAGGCACTAAGGGATTGCACATGGTTAAATAGTTAATATGTTTGTTGTAAATATGTGTTCACTGATTATTGATAAATTTATTCATTCAGTTTGGATTCTTTTGTGGTGTCTCTCATTTCAGCTTTACGCATTGATATGGCCTGCGACAGGGATGGAATGATGGGGAAGTGGTGAGCAATGGGGATCTGGGATTTAATTCATTCAAACCGCAGTCTGATGAGGAGGCCACGGACTGGCTTTCCGGAAGGCCTTCTCCCTCGCTCTTGATCCTCATCCTCCTCCTCAACTCCCTCTTCCTCGTCCTGAGGTGGTCCCGCAATCCCTGGTGGCAAGGGCTGGGCCCTCATGATGGCCAAGTTGTGGAGCATGCAGCAGACCACCACAAAATGGGACACCCGCTCAGCCGAGTACTGGAGGCCTCCTCCCGAGCAGTCAAGGCAGCGGAACCGTTGCTTCAGCAAGCCGATGGTCTTCCTGGTGGCAGTATGGCTCTCATTATATGACTGCTGCGCAGGAGCGTTGGGGTTGCGGAGGGGAGTCATGAGCAAGGTGGAGAGCAGATAGCCCTTGTCTCCAACCAGCCAGCCACGAGCTTGATGTGGTGGCTGGAAGAGTGCTGGTACACCAGTCTGGCACAGGATGAAGGCATCGTGCCTGCTGCCAGGATAGCGGGCATTGACATTGAGGATTCACTGTCTGTGTGTGGTCGCACACCAACTGCACATTAAGTGAGTGTTAGCCTTTATGGTTACAGTCAATGGCGCCCTGCACCATGGTTAATCCTGCTATGCTGGCAAACCCACTTGCACGCTCGCCCTGCTTCTCCTTGGTGATGGGGAAGGAAATGTAGTCCCTTCTCCTACTGTAGAGAGCCTCTGTGACCTTCCGGATCCAACGATGGATGACGAACTGCGAGATGTTAGCTATGTCTCCTGTTGCAGACTGGAAGGATCGCTGGCGAAGAAATTGAGGGTGACGGTGACCTTGACTGCCATTGAGAGAGCTGTGGTCGCCCTGATCTGAGGCTGGAGGTCTGGTTGCAGGAGGTGGCAGAGTTCTGTGACCACCTCCTTGGTGAAGCAGAGCCTCCTAATACACAGCTCCTCGCTTAATTGGAGGTAGGAGAAGTGCTCTCAGAATACCCTCGGAGAGTAAGGCCTCCTGTTGAGAGCCCTGATGGCCCTCCTCCCTCTGACCACATGTTCCAGTCTTTCTCGCTGCCCCCGCTTCCTCCGCCGTAGATCCTGAAGGGCGAGGTCGACTGCCAGTACAGCCCTCATTAATGTAACCAAGTCTAGCAGTTTGATTTTTTTAAGAATAAATGTAGCTACTTTTAGTTGCCACAATACTCCTGATACTAATTAACCTTGAAATCACAGAATGAGACTGTTGTACTATGTGAAACTGACAAGAAAGCACTGAAACTCCACTAACCTACAGCTGCGACTTATTACCGATGATCGCTTTAAATAACATCCCTGGAGCCGGCTTCCCAGTGCTTCACGCCAGCTCCCCCTATCGCTGTTTCCTCCAGGTACTGGTAGCGACAATCCATTTTGCAGATCGGGTGGTCTGTGAGCGTTGCACACTCACTGACATCATGATCCACCTGGCGTTGATGCTCCCGGTGATAATTGTTAGCGGCAGCGCTGCAGGGAGGGGCGGGGCTGCGAGATTTGGCGTGCGGCATTGGATTCGTCCAGCCCCGGCAATAATGCTCGAGCGCGGTAAGGTACCGTATATTTCCCCCCTTATGTTCTATTTCTCTCCACCTTGTGCACCGACACTTCCAGTGCAGCACCAGAGAACCTTCGTGCATGCTCTCTCATAGGTTCAGCCATTCCGCAAAGAATAAGTTCAGATTCAGCTCACAAGTGACTTTCACCACTTTTTGCAGCCACAGTGCACATCCCCTTTAAGAGGTGCAGGCTGCCTTTAAGTAAAGCTGTTCACGACCCATATTGCGACCCCTCCTGATGCGTGCAGTCAGTCAACAGTGCAGATAGCTCTGGCTGCACACTGCAATTAATAAAATCAGCATGCCCTGTTTCCAAGGGTAATCCAATTGAACCCTTGGGTCATGCAGGATACCAATATCTATCTTTTCTCCAAAGATCACTCAAAATGCTTTTTGAAAAATTTCAGCTACTATTTTTTCTCAGTAACTCAGATGTATGCAAACGTAAAGATTTTTTTTTAATGTTTAAAAATTACATATTTCACAATATCATGATTAAGTTTATCAACTGAATTGTAACTGGCTGCCCTTTTCTCTTCTTATAGGTTCTTCTCAAATTGAGGGCCCAAAGCAGAGTGTCAGCTGTGGTTCAGTGGGTGCACTCTTGCTTCTGTGTCAGAAGGTTGTAGGTTCATATCCCACAGCTAGAGCCTCGAACACAAAATCTAGGCTGACACTCCTGTGCAGTACTGAAGGAGTGTTGCATTGTCAGAGGTGCTGGGAGGTTATTTTGGCCAAAGGGTAAAAACAGGTGTTAAATGGGTGCAATGCGAATAAAACTAGCCTGTTTGAAAGTCTGGATTTAGCACACAATGTTGGTCCTAATTGCTGATTTCCATCATTTGAACTTGACTGGAGGTGCTAAACCAGAAACCTGCAGGTTTAGCACTCAAGTGCTGATTAGATGCAATTTTCGAAGCGCAGTATACCTGGGCTCCTCACACACACTTTCATTGAAGGTGTGGAGTGCTCTGGCTGGCACATAGCGGCACATCGCAGAATGGCTCAGGTACCACAGGAGAGGGCTCACAGGTTTTCAGATGTGGCACTGGAGGTCCTGGTGGAGGAGGTCCAGAGGAGGAGGGATGTCCTGTACCAGCAGGGGGGGGGGGAGGAGGATGCCACCTTGCCCTCCTGTCCCTCTCTCCTGCACAGCTGGTGCTGCTCTGCCTGGCCTCATTTCCTCCTCCCATTCCTCTTCCAGATCAAGGGGAACCCCTAGCAAGTTGCCCATGACCAAGTACTCCCGTGGTGAATCCTATAAAGTGTACAATAAGATGGAGTAGCACAGCACTTACTCTTTTTAGGCGAAGTCCTCAGAGAATTCCCAGAATAAATGTTGCTCGAGTGTTGGTGAAGCCTTGACAAAGTGTCCCACAAAGACTCCCCATGTGTTTCAGTGGTCCTTTTCACAGCTCCAGCAGCAATGAACATGAAATGGTGAGTCTCTCTTTAAGTAGCGCTTGAAATTGACATCAATGCTGTGCTTACTCCCAAAGAGCTGGTCGCTGTTAGGAGAAGGCGTTAGTTGAAGCGTTAGCCACAAAAATGTCATGCAGCCTCTTTAATGAGCGCTAGCTGGCATTTTAAGTGGCAATCAGCTGTTTACCAAGCCTCTGGGCGGCCATCCCTGGCACTGGCTTCAACTCCTTTACCAAGATGGTGTTTTGCGCTAAATGTGGGCTAAACCGCCGTTGCAGCTCAAGACCCCACCTTGGCCACATCAGAGGCACTTTAGCGCTTAAAGTAGTCTTCAAAAATCACCCCCCCACCTCCCCAGCCTTTTGGATAAGATGTTAAACTGAGGCCCCATCGGCCCTCTCCGGTGGCCCTAAAAGATCTCATGATTTTGAAGAAGAGAAGGGGGGTTCTTCCTGGTGTCCTGCCCAATATTTATCCCTCAACCAACATCACTAAAACATTATCTGATCATTATCACATTGCTGTTTGTGGGACATTGTTGTGTGCAAATTGGTTGCTGCGTTTCCTACATTATAACAGTGACACTTCAAAAAGTACTTAATTGGCTGTAAAGCGCTCTGAGATGTCCTGGGGTTGTGAAAGGCACTGTATAACTGCAAGCCTTTCTTTTTTTTCACATATCCTTTGCCCATGCCATGGAATCATGACATGGATTTGTTGCCTGCTCCAGTCTGTTGTTTTCCTCTCTCGTCTCATTCGCTTGCTCCTTATTTGTGCAAATAAATTTTTCTTGTCCCGTGCTTTATATTTTTACAGTTGTGGGATTGTGCGCATGTATGTTAAAAGATTTATGGCCAGATAGGGAGTACGTTACAAAGCAAAGTCCTGTTGATGTGTAAGTAAAGTACTGGATTACATTATGGTGCACCTGGAGTGTTATTTACAGATTTGATCGCATACTTACCAGTGTCGAAGTTTCGACTGTTCAATAAGACTCTGTGAAACAAAGTGATCGTCAAAGGCAGACTTTATTAACTACTTGCTAGCAAGGGGAGCTTCACGTAGGCAAAGGCTATCGTGACTTCTCCGAATACATGGACAAAAACACCTCTTCTTATACACAAAGATCAAAACCTTCTATCACATGGCATGGTAGTGAGACATAATTAATAACGAAGTAAAACATTTAAGAAAGGAATGAGTAAGGAATGTTTAAGGTCAACAAGAAGATGACTAAAGGGTCAGCAGAGCCTCAGTGTCTTAAGATATGGTTAGCCAACAGATAATCAATAGTCATGATGCAGGAATACCTTTAGATAAAGTTAACTAATCTTATACAATGGAGACAGTTTGTCTCTCATTTTGGTTCTGGACATTCATACAATGTTTACAGTAAATGTCCTTCGGTAATCATGCTTTTGTTCTACTATGCTTATCTTGTTTGTGGAACTGCCTAGCCTGCAAGCTGAAAACAGTCATATCATCTTCCTTCCACCGCTTCCTAATATGGACCTGCCTGTTTCCCTGTGTGAAGCCATTTTGACCTTCTGAAAGTTCCAGACTCCATTTTAATATAAGAGAGTATATGTGAATATATATTTCTACGCTAATGCACTTCTACATTCCCCCATTTTGTCCTTCCTAGGACAATATAGCTCACACTAATTCTTTCAGTCTCTCTTGTCGGTCCCCGTGCCAAATTTAGATTTTGGCCCAAGGATATCGACTTCATTTCCGTTTTGACCATCCCCGGGAATAATACCTGTATTGATGGCTGATCTTATGTAAGATCGTCTCTCCTCTCTTGTCTATCCTAATTGTTAAAATTGTATCCTGTCCAATCGTATCATCTCTCCACGAAAGGGATTGTCCTGATCTCCCTCCATGCTTATTTCTTCCTGTATCATCATGCATCTTCCGGGAATGACTGCGTTACCTAGTCTATTACAACAGCACTTAATCATTCTGACTATCAAACTAATAGACACAATTACAGCTACTACTATTGCCATTCCATGCAACAGTGTTTGTCCCATGGATCCTAGCCATCCTCCCATTATCCAGTCGAACCAATCTTGGCTTACTGGATTCTTATATTGGCTTACTGCCTCTCTTATGTTTTCAACGATGTTAGTTATATTTTCTGAACTATCTGGGATATATGTACAACATTCGCTCTCCATCACTGCACAATTTCCTCCTTCGTTTGCTAACAGATAATCTAGTGCCATTCGATTCTGTAGTGTCATTACTCTTATCGCTATCATTTCGGCGCTCATTTCGGACAATCCTTCCTCAGTTTCGTTTGCTACCTTCTCTATTAGATTAGCTAGTTCTTGTACCTCTCCCATTAGCTTTCCTACTCCGTAAGGGGCTATTAATACTCCGAAAACTCTTTCATAGGTCGCTATCTCTCTTTTAGTCCTGCTGAATTCGTAATCTTCTCCTATATCATCTAGGATGTGGATATAAGGTACTACGTAACCTAAATAGCAGGATCCCACCCAATTACGCGGCAACCATGGGTAAGCTCGGTTTCCACATATAAAATAAGTACAGTTATAGGCTGTAAAATTTCCTTCACCTCCCATCCATAGGCGGAAAGCATAGCCAGCCCATAGGGACTTACTGGTTTTATTAAACACCTGGGTCCATTCTAGTATAAAACGTTCCCTGCTTAGTCAGGCCAAGAATAGGTGGTTGCCACGTGGCTGTTTGGTTGCAAGAACTCTCTCCTATTCTCTGTTCAACCTTTCTCCCTACCTCGACCTTCCTTTTAAGACATAACGACCCTTGTGGTCTGCCAACTCCTGAGGTGTTAGTTAAGGAGAGGAAGGGGGGTGCTCGGGTATGGTCATAATTGGGTTGATACCATCCCTGGAAGGTGGTCAGATTATAACCTGCTGATCTCCACTGAATCATATCCATGGTTCTGTCTGGGTTGCCCGAATTATTTTGCCTTATGATCCATTCTGCTGTTTTGGAAATATTAAAGGGAATAGATCTTAGTGGGATTCCTCCTGTGGTGTGAATGGGTATATGGGCGCAGACCCAGCAACTAGATCTACCACTATCTCTAGCATGCTCGTAAGACATGTACAGAAAAGTGTTAACATGTAATTCTCGTTTCTTTCGGGGTTCTTCAATATATCTCTGGCAGCTTACGCATACCATCTTGATAAATACATACAGCGTAAACAATAATTTCATCGTCTCAAGTCTTTTTTTTTTTAAATGTCCCCGTCTGGTGCCTTCTTGCAATGGGATGCGTGTATCCAGGTCGGTCTTTCCTTGATTTTAACAGCTGTGTTCGTTGTCAGGAGTACTTGGTATGGCCCTTCAAAGCGTGGTTGTAGTCCGTTCTTTCTTTTGAAGACCTTTACGTATACGTTATCTCCTGGTTCCAAGTTATGGCACCTTCCTTCCGCTGGTTCCGTTTGCGCCTCTTTAAACTGCTGGTGAAAGCTGGAAATACATCTCGTTAATGCAATACAATAATTTAACATGTTCTCATCCATTTTATGGATGTCCATTTGCTTAACCGTAAGTGACGCTGAAAATGGCAGTCTTAGGGGTCGTCCCATAACAATCTCATGTGGCGATAGTCCGGTTGTCCTGTTAGTTGCTGCTCGCATTATCATCAATGCTAGGGGTAATAGTTCGACCCATTTAAGTCCAGTTTCATTGCAAAGTTTAGAAAGTTTATTCTTCAGTACCCCGTTGTACCTTTCTACTAATCCTGCAGATTGCGGGTGGTAGCTGCAGTGAAAATGTTGGTTGACCTGTAAAGCTTTACATAATTCCTTTATAACGGTTCCAGTAAAGTGTGATCCGTTGTCGCATGAAAGTTGCGTAGGTATTCCAAACCTTGGTGTGACTTCTTTCAGTAAACATTTCGTAACCGTTACGGCATCATTTTTCCTACATGGAAAAGCTTCCACCCATCTTGAAAACATGTCTATGATTACTAATACATATTTGAATCCGAGACATACAAGTAGTTCAATAAAATCCATTTGCAAATTTTCAAAAGGGCCTGATGGATTTGGGTGGGAGGCAGCCTGTACTTTCTCTGTCTTGCCTGGATTCATTTCCTGGCAAGTGGTGCACCTTTCACTAATTTGCTTTACAACTGTCGTAATTCCTGGTGCATACCATGTTTGATTAATATAGTCTGCCATCCCCCCCTTTGCCCGCATGCATGAACATGTGAACGCATCGGGCAATCCATGGAATTAAAGATTTAGGAGCCACCATACGGCCATCCTGGTGAACCCATACCCCTTCGGGTGTTTTAAAACAGAAATCCCTTGCCCAACCTAACACTTCGTCCGAATCAGCCTGTGGCTGGAAGGCTAAAACATCTTTAATCGAAGGTGGGTCATTATCTGATTTTTGCTGACGCAGTGCAAAGACTGATACTTGCAGCCCTGTATTGGACAGAGCTGCTGATTTAGCAGCTTTGTCTGCCCGATCGTTACCCAATGATATCTGATCCTGACTACCTGTGTGAGCCTGACATTTTATAACTGAAATTCTAGCGGGACACATCAAAGCTTTCAGAAGATTATTAATTTGTTCCGCATTTTTAATGGTTGATCCTGAAGAGGTTAGGAATCCCCTCAATTTCCAAATCTGTCCGTAGTCATGAGCGACTCCAAAGGCGTACCTGGAATCAGTGTAAATGTTGACTGATTGGCCTGTTGCTAGTATACACGCTCTTGTAAGGGCAAATAGTTCTGCTTGTTGTGCTGAAAAGGACTGAGGTAGTGAGTGTGCTTCTATAGTTGTGTGGTCGTCTGATATGGCGTATCCAGCTTTAGGTGATCCCATCTCATCTCTAATAGCCGACCCGTCTACATAGTATGTCAGGTCTCTGTTAGGTCCGCCCGAGGCTTGGTCACTAATTGGGTGACTGTTTCGCAGCAATGTGGGATTCCATCTTCTTCTGTGGGTAACAATGTGGCAGGATTGAGAACTGAACATCTCTGAATTACGAGGTTGGGGTTAGATAGTAATTCAACCTCATATTTACTGCTGCGGGCTGACGTCAGATGTTGGGTTGCACATTTCGTCAATAGTACTTCAACTCAATGTGGCACAAACAAAACAGTTCGATGATTAAGCATAATACTCTGAGCTTGTTGTGCAGCATAATAAGCGGCTGCCAAAATTGGCAAGCATCCAGGCAGACTACGTGCTACGGGGTCTAACTGAGTACTAAAATAGGCTAAAGGTCTTTGTTTATCTCCATGGGTTTGAGTCAAAACGGACTGGGCGAATCCTGCTTTATTATGCACAAAAAGATTGAACTGTTTCTGATAGTCTGGTAGCCCCAATGCTGGAGCTGACAACAGGGCTTGTTTTACGTTTTCAAAGGCGTCCTTTGCCTTTTGATTCCAAACGAGAGGATCTTCCTGTAGTGGCATAGAGATATCTAGCAATGGTCGGACCAGATCCGAATATCCCGTAATCCATTGTCGACAGTATCCTGTTATGCCAAGAAAATGTTTCAGCTGTTGTTTAGTGGTGGGCAATGGTGCTTGGTAAATTGCTTTTACCCTGCTCGGTGTCAGACAGCGACTATCTCCATGGAGTTCATGTCTCAAATACTGCACTTTCTCTGATACAAACTGCATCTTGGACCGTGATATTTTATGTCCCTTTGCGGCCAAGGCGTGGAGCATAATAAGCGAGTCGGTTTGACATGACTGTTTATCAGGCGAGGCTATTAGTAAATCGTCAACATATTGGATTAATGTGGACCCTCCCGTAAAGGTAACGTCCTCTAGATCATGCCTGAGACTTTGAGAAAAGATTGTGGGACTTTCTGTATATCCTTGCGGGAGCCTTGTCCAAGTATACTGTGTTTCCTTGAACGTAAAAGCGAACAGAAACTGCGAATCTTGGTGGATAGGAATGCTGAAAAATGCTGAGCATAAATCAATAACAGTATGGTATTTTGATCCAGAAGGAATACTAGTTAGGATTGAGGCAGGATTTGGCACAACTGGATAAACTGGTAGTACTGGTTCATTAACTGCTCTTAAATCCTGCACTAGTCTCCATTTCCCACTTTCTTTCTTTTCGACAGGAAGAATCGGTGTGTTGCACGGGCTCTGTGTCGGGACGATTATTCCCTGTTGCAATAAAGAGTTAATGACAGGCTGAATTCCTTGCTCAGCTGCCGCTGACAGCGGGTACTGGGAACGCCGGGGCAGTCGAATGGATGGTTTTAGTGTAACCTTATATGGCTGAGCAGTTACCATTTTGCCGACCTCATTTGGATGGTTAGACCAGACTTGCGGCGGAACCTGATCAAGCAATTGTTGCGTTTCCCTTGGGATACTTAGAGGTGGGTTTTCTTGTGTAACTTCATATAAAGGACACATAATGCATCTTTCGGTAGGGATGTATACTTGCAGTCCCTCTTTTGAACAAACTATTGTTGCTTGCATTTTGCACAGTAAATCTCTTCCCAATAGGTTCATAGGGGTATCGTCTGATAAGAGGAAGGCATGTTGACCAGAAAAACTGTCTGTCTGTACTTCTAGTGGCTCTGACCACGTCATTTTTGTAGGGCACCGGAGAGTCCCACGCACGTGACCTGTGCGTCAGTGCACGGGGTTCCTCTTGCGTGTTGCTTTGTTAGCAGCGAGGTTATGGCTCCGGTATCAACTAAGAATGGGACTTTCCTACCTTGTACTTTTATGGATAAAACTGGCTCTTCCCTAGAATTTATTGAAACTGAAGGTAACTGTGTCGGGTGGGTAACGGTCGGGACTTTGTCCCTGCGTCATGCATAGTTTTGGCCTGGGGGTCCGAATTGTTCTCCGAAAATATTAAGTAAAATGGACTTCAGAAAAGAGAAACTTTAAAGTGATGGAATTCAAGTTCTCAAGATTATGAAGGGGATTGCCAAAGTTAATTCAGATAAATTACTCACAGTGAAGGGATAATTACTAGTCCTAGCCCCTTTTAGGGCTACCCCGGATCAGGTGTATTCCTCAGAGGTTCACTTTCAACTAAAGTTTGAGGTAGCCAAATCCTAAAAACGCTTAATTGGGTCTAAAGGTCCGGACTATCCCTAAAGGAAAGGAACAACCTGAAAATGTTACCGTCCTCCAAATAGCACTTTTAATAAGTTTAGCTAGACTGTAATGTTACGGATATTATGAGGGTCCGGAAAACTCCCCCAGAATTCTGTAACTCCTCATCAAAGAATGTACAGAGATTGAGTTCACAAGTTTGATACAGAAGTCTTACGTGAGAGAATTCTAAAAATATATAGATTTATTGAAGAATCGACATGTAATTTTCAGTTGGTGAGTCAATCACAACATTAACAGTTCCAAAAAGAGAAAGCTTACAATCTTATTATCGGAGAACCTCACTCTCAAATCTTAACTTCGCTACAGTTTTACAGTTCTTAAAGTTCTATTCAGGATATCCACCAAAATCAAATACCTTTGATCCCTGAAGTACAAAGAGTTGGAGACTCACAGAGCCGCCTCTGAAGCCGAGAACCGCTTTGCCCCTTTAAAGTGAGTCTACTTTCCCATTTGAGAGTTCAATATTTATACCCTTTTCCAGTGGTATTTCCTTTAATGTTTTCTGCTGATGTAAGCTAATTATCTCTAGTCATTTTTCTGCTGACCCCTGCAATTCTTAGTTACCTCAGCTGGTAGCATTACAGAATTATGTCTCTTCTCTAGGTGTTCTAAGTTTACCATAAAAAACGGTGTTACAGCAGGTATGTTTTACTTGATGTCATTTTTACAAAGGCAGATGTTTCTTGCTTTTATGTGCTTCTTTACGAAGTGTAAATTAGAACACCTTATCCAGGGTGAACCATTGTTTCATTCCAAAAGGTCCAGCATACCGGAGCCTTTAACCTTCTGTTTCAATAAGGTTATTGATTCAGTGTCAACAACTATCTTATCTCTATAGCCAGAATGCTTCCACAGCTTTTTCATCGTTCGGTTTCTAGATTTCCAATCCCAGTTTGTCATGTTTTAATAAGGCCAGAATACTTTCCTAGAATGGTGTATTTTTCTGAATAAGTTATATGGATTATTCCTTCACAACAGTGATGAAGGGTTCAAATAATAGGAGTAAGAAGGAAAGTCAGCTAGAACTTTTTCACTCAAATAGATATTATGGATTAACTTTCCAGGGATGACCACTAAAACAAATAATTTAACAACAACTACAACTTGCATGTATATTGTGCCTTTACAGTTGAAAGCATTCTGAGGATTTTAACAGACTCTCACTTGGATGTTCCTATGGGAGACATATGGCTGTTTTCCAGTGATATTGCAGCCTGCCTTCTGATGAAACAGCTTAGCTGCAGGGAATATTGAGACAGTTGCAAGCATCATTATGTTGAAGCTTCAGTCTGAAGTAGATTTTATGCAGATACCCAACTCTAACTTTACAAATAAAAACTAAAATCTGAAAATGCTGGAAACTTAAAGCAAAAACAGCAATTCATCAGTTGAGATAACAGCAAAATTCGACTTCATAGCGGCAGTTGTTTGGGTGCTATGAGTGTCATTTAGGTTCCAAAATGGCATCTGCAGCACGCGCGCCCATTTCTGGTGCCATCTTGGTTAGGACACGTTTAGGGAGAGTCTGCCAGAAGTATGCAGAGTAGGCAGATCGTGACATTAATCAGTGTATAACGCTGATTTAACAGTGGTGCTGCTGTTTTGGAGCTCAACGCTCCTGCTTATGCCCTCTCATAAACTCTCACAGCTGAACACATGCTTAGCAGCAGGAAGGACCCCCACCAGTGCTTTTTAAAGGGATCATCAATTACTTTCAGGTTAGTTGCTGATTGAGTTATATTGGCTGTTGCTTCGACTGTACAAGTGTTTGGTGCTTTCTAGAGTTCTTTAAAGTTGCTAAAGTCTACAGGGAGTGGCATTGCAGGTACTGAAGGACTTTGTCCTAACACATACCAGTTGCTCCCAGGCATGAGTGTATTAGTGGCAATTCCCCTTGGAATATAGCATGACCTGGAGAATGAACAGAGGCCAGGCAGAGCAGGGCAAGTTGCTGGCAGAGGGAGGAGGATGATGAGGAGGAGAAGGGCTTTCATCAGGATTCCACATCCACCCAGGGTGTTCAGGGAGCAATTCACCTACCTGAACCTCAGCGAGAAACAATGTGTGAGGTGTTGCCACTTCAGTAAGGACATCCTCACTGAAATCTGCCATCTGCTGCAGCTACCACTGCAACCTCAGAGCAGGGTGAGGTTGCCAGTGGCTGTGAAGGTGACCTTGGCCATGAACTTTTATGTGTCGGGCTGGAGCAGGTAATATTTGCAACATTTTCCAGTTTGCCGTCCATTGTTGGATAAGGGAGGTTACTGATGCCCAGTATTCCAAGAGAGCTGAATACATTTCATTCTCTCTTGCCAGAGTGCAGCAGGCGGAGTGAGCACGCAGCTTTGTGTAGATTGCAGGTTTCCTCATGGTCCAGGGTGCCATTGACTGCACGCACATCGCTTTGTGGGCGCCGCATGTTAACCCTGAGATGTACCGCAACTGAAAAGGATTCCATTCCCTAACTGTCCAGCTGGTGTGTGACTGTATACAGCAAATCATGCAGGTCAATGTCCGGTATCCTGGCGGCAGTCATGATGCCTTTATTCTGCAGCAGTCCGGCATGCACAACAAACCAAAGGGTGGCTACTGGGTGACGAGGACTATCCGCTGACAACATGGCTCATGTCTTCGGTGCACAACCTATGCACACATGGGCAGCATGCATACAACGAAAACCATGTTGCCACATGATTGTGATAGAGCACACCATTGGCATGCTGAAATAATGCTGCTGCTGTCTGGATCGCTCAGAAGGAGCCCTGCAGTACTCGGCAGAGCAGGGGCCAGATTTGTGCTGGTCTGCTGCATGCTGCATAACCTGCCATCATGAGGGCACAGACCTTGCCACCAGCTATCCGGTGAGCAGCTGAGGAGCAGGAGGAGGAGATGCAAGAACAGGATGAGGAAGAGGAAGGAAGGAGGCAAACTTGACAGCCCCTTTCTGGCCGGGCTGCCTGTGAAGGACTCGTCCGATTGTGATACCAGCAAACGCAACCCCAATTTCCCATTCACCAACAGTCCCACACCTTACTTTCCCTCTGTCACTTACCACCACAGCGTCCACATGCTACAATGCAAAAATAAAAGCCAACACAAAATAAACATTCCAAATGAAATTTATAAATCAAACCATGCCATATTGCATTCAAACATTAACTAATCACCCTTGTGCATTCCCTTACTGCCTGTCTTCTGTGTGCCTTTGCCTGTTCTAGTGCTCCTACGCAGTGCAACCTCAGTGGCTGCAGCATAGCTGGTGGAAAGCTGCTGACTTTCAGTGGGGGAGACTGCAGGTGGCCTTGGAGCAGGTCTGGGCCTAGAATGCCCAGCTTCGGACTGCACCATCTCCGTATGGGCGGCAGGAGTCTGGGCTGGCTGGCTGACAGGCAACAGCAATGGCACTAGCAGAGTGGCAGTGGTGGGAGGACGAATGCTATCATCCTGAGAGGACAGTAGATTCGTGCTCCATGGAGCCACTGCCATTACCCCGGGGCGGCACCTCAGCAATCCTAGTAATCTATTGGAGGATAGATTGCTGGACTGCTGTGACACCCTAAAGCCCCCTTGAACACTGGTAAGCGCAGCCATGATGGCAGCAGTTTGACCTTGCATGACAGAAGTCTGAGCTTCCACTGCAGCAACCAGACATTGGGTGGCTTCTGTTTGTGCTGCATTGGAAGCTGAGACATCAGAGGCCGCATCCTGGTTGGGTCCACAAGTGTGCTAATGGAGTTGGCTATCACTTCCATGCTGGAAAGGATGGGCTCCAAGCTCTGTGCAAAGCTCTGTGCCAAGTTATTGCTGGACTCCTCCATGCTCCTTGACATTGCACGCATGCTTTCTGGCAGGCCTGGCAATGCACGAAGCATTTAATTGTGCATACCCATCAGCCTTCTTCTGCAGCCAGCCCCGTCGAAGAGCTCATCTGAGATCTCTGCACCATAACTTGTGTTCGACCTCGCCTTACGACAGCTGGCACCTGCGCTACCCTTGCCCCCTGCCCTGCCTGCAGGCCACTCGTGCCCGGTGTCTCACCCCTGCAGATCCCACATCTAAGCTATCCTCTAAAGTATGCGGAGTGTCAGTATCTGAGCTGGTGGCTGTGAGAGTGAAATCGAGTGACGGTGCTTCTTCATCATATCACTGCCTTCTTCCTTTTCCACCTGTGCTCTTGCATCCCTCTAAATACCCCACAGAATGTGGTTCTGCCAATTCGGTAATTACGTAGGATGTAGCATTCATGATAGGTAAGGATAGAGTAAATGACACATATAAGTTATCTCATAAAGAATGACATTTATTCTCATCCCTAACTTGGCCCATTGGGTTAATGGTAACCTACCCCAGACTATAGATTGTTGATACAGGTGAAGTTTCAACCCTCACATTTGTTTCACCTTTTCCCTTAGAATACCAACGGACAACATCATAGTCCCTTAAAATATCCGGAACTTCACCTTGCATCAAAATCCCAATGTTTGATCAATAGATGAAAGTACATATGCTCGATATGCTGTACAAATGGTTGCCCGTCCTATTCCCTTTGCTCAGTTGTTTCTCTTGTATAGAATCTCACTTATTTTATCCTGCGTCGAGTGAAAAACTTGGCAATGTTGTGCATGTTATAGATGATATACCATTCCTCCTGTATTAGCTCATGAATTGCGTTTAGAGTTGGTCCATCGGCCAATTTGGCCCGCGCATTTTCATAATGATGCACATGCTTCTTTGTTATCACACCTACGCATCCCACATAATCTGACTGCAACCATCCTGAACCCTCCTTTGGTCTAGTTGCTACTCCTGTTATGTTGTCTTCCACCTTAACGTGGAATTGGACACGTTTCTCTAGGAGTGCAACATCATAAAATGCAATAACAGCCTCCTGAGTTGCACATTCCTCACTCGCCTGCATCGCGCAGTGTGTTAGATTTAACAAGATGGGGGCGTGTATATACTGGACATTGATTATTAGGGTACTGGGGATGGAGGTCGCTGTCACTACACTTTCGGGGCCCGGTTCTGCCATAGGGCCTTCCACCAATTCTGGGATTACAGCCTGTGGTTGGGTGGTAGGCCTAGGGAGTACTCCATCTGTGTCGCTCCTATGTCTAAATAGGAGACTCCCTCACATGTAATTAGGCCAGAATCTGATTCTCGTACTTTTTCTGAGTGGCAGGTAGTGACTAGTGGGGTACCCCAGGGATTGATCCTTGGACCCCAGCTATCCACAATATATATTAATGATCTAGACAAGGGAACTAGATGTAATATCTCCAAATTTGCAGACGACACAAAGCTGGGTGGGCGTGTGTGCTGTGAGGAGGATGTCGAGTAACTCCAGGATGATTTGGACAGGTTGGGTGATTGGGCAGAAGCATGGCAGATGCAATACAACGTGGATAAATGTGAGGTTATCCACTTTGGTGGCAAAAACAGGAAGGCAGATTATTATTTGAACGGCAATAGATTGGGAGAAGGGGAAGTGCAACGAGACTTGGGTGTCCTTGTGCACCAGTCGCTGAATGTAAGCATGCAGGTGCAGCAGGCGGTTAAGAAGGCAAATGGTATGTTGGCCTTAGTAGCGAGAGGGTTTGAGTACAGGAACAAGGATGTCTTGCTGCAGTTGTACAGGGCCTTGGTGAGACCACATCTTGAGTATTGTGTGCAGTTTTGGTCACCTTATCTGAGGAAGGATGTTCTTGCCATGGAAGGAGTTCAGCGAAGATTCACCAGGCTGATACCTGGGATGGCAGGAATGACGTATGAGGAGAGATTGGGTCGATTGGGCTTGTACTCGCTGGAGTTCAGAAGGATGAGAGGGGATCTCATTGAAACTTATAAAATTCTGACAGGACTGGACAGACTAGATGCAGGAAGGATGTTCCCGATGGTTGGGGAGTCCAGAACCAGGGGTCACAGTCTAAGGATAAGGGGTAGGCCGTTTAGGACAGAAATGAGGAGGAATTTCTTCACCCAGAGAGTGGTGAACCTATGGAATTCTCTACCACAGAAGGCAGTAGAGGCCAATTCATTAAATATATTCAAGAAGCAGTTGGATATATTTCTTAAGGCTAAAGGGATCAAGGGGTATGGGGAGAAAGCAGGGACCGGGTACTGAATTTGGATGATCAACCATGATCGCATTGAATGGCGGAGCAGGCTCGAGGGGCCGAATGGCCTACTCCTGCTCCTATCTTCTATGTTTCTATGTACTTGATACAAAGTTAATTGGGAATAATTTCACCTGTCCCTCTCGTGTTTCACTCTACCAGTGCATTCACTCCCAATGGTGAAGTTACTGCGCCGGTCACTAAAGCATTCCTTACACATGGGTCTAGAACATAATCTATTCTGTAAACATAAGAGGGTGGGATTGTTTGCTATCTGATTTGTCAAGGTGTCTTTTCAAAAAACAAACAATCTGACACCTTTAGATTAGGATTTTCAACAAGGTTATCAAACATAAACATTTACCTGCACCGTTGAAACTTGACAAATAATGTGCAATTTTACAATAGATTATTGGTTAGTCATAAAATAAAATCTACAAAAGTTGTGTTTGTCCTCCTTTAACTGTAGATACAGTTAATATGTTCATTAGGGAAATATGAGTGAAGGAAACAGCTACCAGGGAACAAAGAGACAATTCACAGTCTCAGAAGAATTTGTTGAGCAAATATTTCTGTGTTAAGGAAACTTAACTAGTGGCTTTCTATAATTTTGATTTGCAATTCTGTTATGTCTGCTAAAGATACTTAAATGCAGAATATGGTGAAAAATTATTAAGATTCAGAAGTATCTTATTTTAGTGATATCTAAAGACCTTGGCCTAGAAATTGTACAAGGCCCAAAAATGGGCACGGGCAGCGCGAAGCACTATGTGCCTGCGCCCCTTCAAAGTGGTGCAGGCAGCACACAAGATTCATGCTACCTGCTCATTATAATGATTGCAGCACTGATCTCAGCGCTAAGCGTCTTTCTGATTGGATTAGCGCTGAATAGGGAGGCCAATATCGGGGGATAAAGTTTGGCCTAGGCTCTCTGCACTACTTGGTTGCAGAAGCACCGAATTGTCCTTGTGTCGAAAGCCATGGCCCAACAGCCAAGGGAAAGGGTGAGGATATTTTCAGATGCAGCACTGGAAGCCTTGGTCCTGGGGGGTTCAAAGATCCTGCCAGGTCCTCTACCCGTAGTGGGGCAGGAGGTCTTCAAAGCAGAACAACAGAAGGATGTGGGAGGAGATCGCTGAAGCCGTCAGTGCGACGAATGTTGTCTCCAGGACCTGGATCCAGTTCCGCAAAAAGTTTAATGACCTCACACGAGTGGTCAGGGTGAGTGAATGCATCATCAAATGCCATATCCCACCATCTGCACCACAAACCTCACAAACTGCTCAATGCACCACACCTCCATCACTCACCTACCAACAGTCTCTAGTAATCACCACTCATACCTCACAATCATAGCTTCACTTCACCCTCACACACTTACCGCTGCTGCAAGACTCACACCTACATCTCACAACTCACACACACTGCCAGCCATTCAACCATGGTAGGCACATCACCCAAGCACATTGCATCACACTCGTAACACACTTCCCTTTCTCTTGCAGGCAAAGGTCACTCATAACCGCTAGGAGCAGCAGCAGACAAGTGGAGGGGAAGCCCATCTTGCAGAACCTGACGGAGCTGGGGGAAGCAGTGCTGGAAATTATTGGAGGGACAGCCACAGAGTCCGTGGCGAGCGGGACAGTTGAAAGCTTTGCTGCTGATGACGGTATGCTCATACTTAATCCTTCTTCTCACATCCCACTTCCTCCTCGTCCAACAGTCTCTTCTCACTTACAAGCTGCTGATGGTGTCTGCATGGCTAGCTTGTTTTCCCCTGCTCCCACAACTCGACCCTGATGCCTTTCTCTTTTCAGATACCCAAGAGGTCCCACCAGCATAGCCAGTCCCCGAATTGATGGAGGAGAAGAAGAAGACTTGCATTTTACATAGCGCCTTTAATGACCGCCGGATGTCTCAAAGCACTTTACAGCCAATGAAGTACTTTTGGAGTGTAGTCACTGTTGTAATGTGGAATATGCGGCAGCCAATTTGCGCACAGCAAGCTCCCACAAACAACAATGTGATAATGACCAGATAATCTGTTTTTGTTATGTTGATTGAGGATAAATATTGGCCAGGACACCGGGGATAATTCCCTGCTCTTCTTTGTAATAGTGCCATGGGATCTTTTACGTCCACCTGATAGAGCAGACGGGGTCTCGGTTTACCGTCTCATATGAAAGACGGTACCTCCGACAGTGCAGCACTCCCTCAACACTGCACTGGAGTGTCAGCCTAGATTTACGTGCTCAAGTCCCGGGAGTGGGACTTGAACCCACAACCTTCTGACTCAAAGGAGGACAGAGAAGGAGAAGACACACTGTCACTGCATCTGACAATCGCAGGCACCAGTTCAGAAAATGGCACTGCGCGGACTTTAGCGGCCAGTATAGAGGTGGGATCTGCATGTGGTGAGTCACCGGGCATGAGTGGGCTGCAGCCAGGCCAGGGGGAAAGGGTAGCTCGGGTGTCAGCTCCTCAGAGGGCGAGTTTGCGCACGAGTTCTGCCGCACAGGGCTCAGATGATGACCTCGATGGGGTGGCCTTCGGAAGAAGGGTGATGGGCATGCACACAGAAATGCTTGGTGAAATGTCAGGCCTGCCAGAGAGTCTCTTGCCAATGTCAAGGAGCATGGAGGAGTCCGGCTCCAACATTGCACGGGTCTTTGCGCGGGGCTTGGAGCCCGTGATTTCCAGGATGGAAATGATGGGCAAGTCCATGAGAGAACTTGTGGACCTAACCATGATGCTGCGTGTGATGGGCGATGTCGCAGCTTCATTGCAGCACAGGCGGAAGCGGCCCAATGTCTGAGTGCTGCAGAGGAAGCTCGGACTGCTGCCATCGGGGCTGGGTTTATGAGTGTGGAAAGGGGCTTGCAAGGTTTCACAGTACTCTAGCAATCTGTCCTCCAACAGATGGCTAGGAATGTTGAGGCTCCACCCTGGGGGAGTGGCAGTGGCTCTGTGGAGCAAGAACCTGCTGTTCTCTCTCAGGATGACAGCATTTATACTCCCACCACTGCCATTCCGCCAGTGCCCTTGCTGCTGCCTGTCAGCCAGCCAGCCCAGACTACTGTCGCCCATGCCGAGGTGGTGCAGCCAGGCCTTTTAGACCCAGAGCTGCTTGAGGTTATTCTGCAAGGCCATCTGCAGACTCCCCCACTGAAAGTCAGCAGCTTTCCACCAGCCGTGCTACAGCCACTGGGGGAGCAGTTCACAGGAGCACTTAGTAGGAAAAGGAACACGAAAGAAACACGCTGTGTGGGTGGTTTTCCCATTAGAGACGGCAAACCCGCCTCCAATGTCAGGGGAAAATCGCAAGTTTTTCCCACCTAAGTGCCCAGTTAATTTCAGAGGTGTGGGTTCCCCTGGGCCAATTAGTGTTTTGGGACTGAAACTCGCCTCTGCTGACATCATTTATCCAGCTTCATTTAAGGGCTGCTTGCTGCCTTAGCTCATTCCACTGGTTTTTGGTCGATGCTGCATCACCTCCAAACTTTCACCACATAGAAGAATGGCCAGCTCCAAGACAAGGGCCTCCCCGAGGTTCTCGGATGAGGCGCTGGGTATCCTGGTTGAGGGGGCGAGAGCTAGCAGGGAGGTGCTCTTCCCTCATCTGGGAGGAAGAGGCCTCCACAAAGAAACTAAGGCTATGTGGGTCCAGCTGGCAATGACATCACCTCCAGATCAGTGTGCAGCAGAACATGGCTGCAGTGCCGTAAAAGGTTCAATGACCTTGTAAGATCAGGCAAAGTGAGTATACCTTCAGCTTGACCTTCCTTTTGCTCCCCTTCTCCTCTCATCACCAGCACTCTGCTTTGTCAACCTCCTCCTCTTGCACATCCCACTCAACCCTTACAACCCTTGCACCCTTCACCATCCCTCTCACTCAATGAACCCAATCACTTCACTATTCGACTATGCTGCCCTCACTCTCTGTCAATGTTATGCAATGACGGCAACTAACAGCAACGCACAGGGAGGGCCCTTGGACATGGAACCTCACTCCGTCTTTGTCTCCTAAGCATCTGTGCTCTGGACTCTCTACACTCACTCCATCATTCTCACTCCAACTCCACTTATCTCCCTTACTGCAGGAAAAGAGAGCCCACAATAGAAGTTCAAGGGCGAAGACAGGAGGAGGGCGACCTTCCCTCGCATTTCTCACCCAGGCTGAAGAGGCGGCCCTGGACATCGCCGGCGCAGAGGTGGAAGTGGGGGATGGACAGACGGGCAAGGCAGACCAAGCTGATGACAGAATACTTTTACGTCTGTCTCATTTACACTGCTTGAGGGACTGAAATGGCTGCTGGTGTACATTATTAGAATGCCACTTGAGCATCTGCACTATTGCATGTGCATGCCAGACTTCCATCAAATGTCTAACCCATGCCTTTACTCCCCCACAGGACCATCCACAGAGCCCCCCCACCCCCCACTGTTGATGAGGAAGAGGCTGAGCCGCAAGACTCCTCAGGGGAACCTGCAATCTCTGAGGACGCAGCGTCAGCAGATGTAAGCGCACCCAGCACCAGCGCAGATACGCACTCCTCGGTGGGACCTTCGGACATAGAGTACTGTTGTCACCGTGTGTATCACAGCTCACAGGTGAGCATCAGCATGTGGTGGAGACAAGGACAGCAGTGGAGAGTCCTCGTCGGAGGTCGCAGGACTCTCCTAGCTTTGATCCACTGCATGTGGACCCTGTGCCTCTGGTTCCATCCAGAAGGAGAGCGGTCCTGAACTCCAGGAGCAGGTGCAGGAGTCTCTGACAGGTTTTGTCTCCAGGGTCACTGCGAGTGTGGAGAGGATGGAGGAGTCCAACTCTAACATGAGCAGTGCCTTTGTGGAGGCAATGGCGCATGAACGCACTACCACGGAAAGGATGGCAACCTCCGTGGAAAGAATGGCTACCTCCGTGGAAAGGATGGCTACCTCCATGGAAAGGATGGCTACCTCCATGGTAACGATGGTTACCTCTCTGGAAATGGTATCTACCTCTCTGGAAAGGGTGTCTACGCTAGAGGAGAGGATGATTACGGCCATGGAGGACCTAAGTCGCCAGTGTCTGGAATACATGGTGAATGTTCAGAATAGACTGACATCTCTGGAGGAGCGATGGGCAGCTATTGAGCAGAGAAATCAGAGCTTCATGGAAGTCCTTTTGGGTAGGACTGCCAGTGCAGATACGGGTCCCCATGGCCCCCCTGATGTTCAGCAACATAGCAACATAGAAACATAGAAGATAGGAGCAGGAGTAGGCCATTCGGCCCCTCGAGCCTGCTCCGCCATTCAATGAGATCATAGCTGATCATCCAAATTCAGTACCCTGTCCCTGCCTTCTCTCCATATCCTTTGATCCCTTTAGCCTTAAGAAATATATCTAACTCCTTCTTGAATATATTTAATGAATTGGCCTCAACTGCCTTCTGTGGTAGAGAATTCCACAGGTTCACCACTCTTTGGGTGAAGAAACTCGTCTTCATCTCTGTCCTAAATGGCTTACCCCTTATCCTTAAACTGTGACCCCTGGTTCTGGACTCCCTGGCCATCGGGAACATCCTTCCTGCATCAAGTCTGTCTAGTCCTGTACATTTTTTTATAAGTTTCAATGAGATCCCCTCTCATTCTTCTGAACTCCAGCGAGTATAAGCCCAATCGACCCAATCTCTCCTCATACGTCATTCCTGCCATCCCAGGTATCAGCCTGGTGAATCTTCGCTGCACTCCCTCCATGGCAAGAACATCCTTCCTCAGATAAGGCGACCAAAACTGCACACAATACTCAAGATGTGGTCTCACCAAGACCCTGTACAACTGCAGCAAGACATCCTTGTTCCTGTACTGGAACCCTCTCGCTACGAAGGCCAACATACCATTTGCCTTCTTAACCGCCTGCTGCACCTGCATGCTTACCTTCAGCGACTGGTGCACAAGGACAGCCAGGTCTCGTTGCACTTCCCCTTCTCCCAATCTATTGCCATTCAGATAATAATCTGCCTTCCTGTTTTTGCCACCAAAGTGGATAACCTCGCATTTATCCACATACTGCATCTGCCATGCATCTGCCCAATCACCCAACCTGTCCAAATCATACTGGAGTTTCTCGGCATCCTCCTCACAGCACACACGCCCACCCAGCTTTGTGTCATCTGCAAACTTGGAGATAATACATCTAGTTCCCTTGTCTAGATCATTAATATATATTGTGAATAGCTGGGATCCTAGGACCGATCCCTGCGGCACCCCACTAGTCACTGCCTTCCACTTGGAAAAAGACCCGTTTATTCCAACTCTTTGCTTTCTGTCTGCCAACCAGTTCTCTATCCAAGTCAGTACCTTGCCCCCAATCCCCTGTGCCTTAACTTTACACGCTAATCTCTTATGCGGGACCTTATCGATAGCCTTCTGAAAGTCCAAATACACCACATCCACTGGTTCTCCCTTATCTATTTTACCAGTTATATCCTCAAAATATTCCAGTAGATTAGTCAAGCACGATTTACCTTTTGTAAATCCATGTTGACTTTTGTCCGATCCTGTCACTGTTTTCCAAGTGCTCTGCTATTACATCTTTTATAATGGACAAGCGCTGAGGTGGACCTGACCCATGAGAGGGAAGTTAGTGGCAGAGAACAAGGAAGTAGGGCCTCCTCTCCAAGTGCTCACACTTCCATGCCACTGCATAGCCCTCGGTCAGAGCCCCACCAGAGTCTGCACCTAACTGAGATGGGCATCTCAACCCCTGCACTGCCGCAGGATAAGCAAACATTTGGCGAGCCCTCACAGGCTTGGAAACCCAGAAGACGCCCACCAAAGGTGTCGAAGCAGGAGCAGTATGAAAGTGAGCAAGGGGCCTTCACTTCTGCTGAAGCCACAGGGGAAGCACCATGTAGGAGCACGCGTAAGAGAAAAATAAAGCACCATTAGTCACAGGGATAGGCACTTGGGTAATTGTTTCTGTTTATTGATGAAATGCCATCCCTGTGTGACTGTATTAAAATGATGTGATGGCAAACTGTTGGCGTGATGGCATCTGTTGTTTCGGCTTAGGCAGCTCCACATTGCGGGCTCCGCGACACTTGCGTGGTCAGGTTGGTGGTCAGAGTGAAAGGAGGCCAGAGAGTCATGTCCATTGTCAATCATGTTT
Source organism: Somniosus microcephalus (assembly GCF_052327205.1). Lineage (NCBI taxonomy): Eukaryota > Metazoa > Chordata > Chondrichthyes > Squaliformes > Somniosidae > Somniosus > Somniosus microcephalus. The sequence goes on along the minus strand of NC_141001.1, from coordinate 11,478,406 downwards.
TAAGAAGGAGCTAAGCACGTGTGCCACAATGGGTAACCTATGCAAATCTGGCCAGGATGAGTGCATCCCTTGCATCACGGGCAGCCATGTGCTCACGTGCTGCCGCTGCTGCTGGTAGATACGCCACCGCTCGGTCCTCCTCCTCCTCCTCATATGAGGAGGCTATGAACTGAGCCACTTGCTCATCACGACGCTATGCCATGTTGTGCAGTGCACAGCAGACCACGACCATTCTGAGAGACCCTGGCTGCTGAATACTGCAGGGCTCCATCTGATCTGCCAAGGCACCGGAATCGCATCTTCAGCAAGCCAATGGTTTGTTCGATGATGGACCTGGTCAAAATGTGGCTGGCGTTGTAGCGCTTCTCAGCCTTATTAGCTGGCCTCCTGATCGGCGTCATTAGCCACTTCAGGTGGTAGTCCTTGTCACCAAGGAGCCATCCATTAAGTTGGTTTGGCGGATTGAAGAGCGGAGGAACACTAGAGTTCCGCAGGATGAACGAGTCTTGGCAACTACCACAGAACTTGACACAAACATGCAAAATCTCCTACTTGTGGTTACACACCAGCTGTACGTTGAGGGAATGGAAGCCCTTGCGGTTGACATAGATAGCTGGGTTGTGATGGAGTGCCCTAAGGGCCACATGTGTGCAGTCTATGATGACCTGTACCATTGGAAAGCCTGCCATATTTGCAAAGCCAACTGAACGCGCGGTTACACTTGCTTGATCCCTTGAGAAGTGGATGTAATTGTGCGCCTTTGTGAAAAGGGCATCGGTAACCTGCATGATGCAACTGTGGGCGGCTGACTTGGAGATGCCGCTGATGTCTGCTGATGATCCCTGGAAGGAGCCTGAGGCAAAAAAGTTGAGTGCGGTGGTGACTTTGACAGCCACTGGTAAGAGGTGTCCACCCGCTCCTCTGGGCTCCAGATGTTGGTGCAGCAGTGCACAGATGTCTCCGACAACCTCTCGTGAAACTCTCAGCCTCCTTTGGTACTGCTGTTCACTCATGCCAAGGTAGCTCACCCTCTGTAAACCCTGAGAGGTGGGTATCTCCTGCGGCGACATGCTGCCAAGCACTGGCGCCTTCTGCCCTGTACACCATCAGGTGGGTGAGCAGGAGGTTGGCGCTCCTGCTGCTGTTGCTGCTGAGCTGCCTGGTTCTGCTGCTGCCGTGGCTGCTCCTCATCTGAATCTGAGGTCGATGATGAAAGGAAATAAATGGTTCCAATGCTATTGCCAGATACCTCCGTTGGGGAAGCGCTCAGTCCAAGCGGGGAGAGGGTCTTCCAAGGAGGGCCCACAGTTGAGAGATAGAAGCTGCAGCACCTCCGACTTCGGTAGGTTAAAAGTGCTGAAAGACCCGTGGAACAAAAGTTCTGCCACCTGCAACTGATTTCTGTTGAAAGCTCCATTTTAATGGTGGAGCTGCGGCAGTGAGGAGGCCACCCATTGTCAACCCGCCAGGATTAGCTGACGTGGTTTAGGAGGGTCATGCAACATACGCAAAATGTGGCAAAATAACAAAGGCATGTCAAAATAGGATTATAGAGGCCCTTAACTGTTATGTTTATTAATAACTAGTCATTTTTATTAAGAACAGCTAGCTTTTACTAGACACTTTATTGAGCACATGTGGACTAGGTACAGTATCTGTAGAGGCCTCCATCTTGACTGCTGCCTTGTGGGTAGCCTAGTGCATTGCGGGTAGCCCACTCTTATATACATACAGCACCACCTAGTGTACCATTCCAGAATGACAGGTTACTGATCATTACATCCCCCTTTCTTTGAGGCTAAACAAAATCAGTATCAATATCAATCCTGTAAGATTCGCAATTTTCAGCAAAAATCACGCAAGAAAACTGGATAAAATTAAGACTGTTTATTGACCAAAGTAAGCTTGCACAGAAAAACCTTTGATAAAAGGGCATACAAAATGGCCGCCAGGCCCCGTGATCAGTTTATGAACCATTTTATTTCTGTTACTGCAAGCCAGACAGGCTTGTGGATTGAAGACAGTGAGCCCACGAAAGCCAGTCTCTGGGAACCGAAACTCAGAGCAACAGCATACATATTCAATGGATTATAAGTACAGGATGGGGCCCATCAAGATATGGGCGGACAATGTAAAAACACTTATACCCATTTATCGTACAAAGGAAAAACCGTTTAGCAGCCATCAAGGAAAATGTCCGGACCGATCAATATGCGAACCGAGCCACGGTGACAATGCAAAAGACATTGAAAGACATTATCGGCCAGGAAGGCCAGTTTAAGTTATCACCGGCTCCGTTACAAGACAAAGCGCCCCTGCAGAGATTTCTGCCCGCCAAAATTAATACAAAGACAGGACTATGATTTGGCGGGAGATAAGACTGTCCCAAAAGAGTATAACTATGGATTGAAAGTCCATCTAAGTTACTTCGGACTCCGGGTTACTTGAACAACTTCTTCTTCACTGCCACGGCTTCTTGTTGGGCGACTTCAGGCTTCCATTTCTTCAAGAACTTTCTTCTACGAGGAACGAACGAAGGGCGGACGGTGCCCGGATCGGCGCCTCTTCCACTTCGGCAGATCGATGAAAACGTTTTCGTTTTTTTAAAGACGGACGGTTTCGGTAAAAGGACAACGTGGTCGGTGTTCAGCCAAACAAGGCTCGGCCACGACGAGAAGACGACGAGGGTGGCCCGGGTACTGGGGTCGGGAGATCATCGACGACCCAGGCCGACGGAGAAGAAACCCTCTGGAGGACTGGCGATCTAGGCCACAAGATTCTCCCAAGTGCATAGCCTGCATCTGGGTCTGCTCCATGAACCCAAATCGACCTAGTGGATCTCAACCTTAACGAGCGCTCATCGAGGCTGGGTCTACCCCACCGCCTCGAGGGAGGAGAGAATATCGACTGCGCCAGAAGTTTCCAAATCCACGTGACGACGGAAAGCGGTGCCAAAAAGGCTGCGAACCCCCCTTTCTCGCGATTTCGAGAGTGGTGAGCATGATCCCAAGTTCCCCAGGTCGAAACTTAGTTTAGGTATAGGGGAGGGAGTTAAGGGAAATCGTAATGTGTTTCCCCTTTTTCGATGTGCCGTGTGTTCCCCATTTCCATCGAGTCAAGTTCATAAATTTGTGCATGATTGTAGTAACTTTAATCTGTGCCTATGGCATGTATTTTCACAGAATCACAGAATCACAGAAACGCCACAGTGCAGATAGAGGCCATTTCGGCCCATCGAGCCTGCACCGACACATATCCCACCCTATCCCCGTAACCCCTACACCAACACATATCCCACCCTATCCCCGTAACCCCACGTATTTAATCCCCCTAACACTAAGGGTCAATTTATGATAGCCAATCAACCTAACCCGCACATCTTTGGACTGTGGGAGGAAACCGGAGCACCCGGAGGAAACCCACGCAAACTGTTTAAAATAAAAGCATCCATTTCGTGCTATTCAACCTGGTCTATTGAGTTCTTTCTCTGCACTACTGTTCTCTGCACCTAAGTCCAAGGTCTAGAACCGTAGGGGGGAGTGGGTCGAACCACTCAAGGGTAATTATTGCACAAAGCCTGGCAGGAGACCAGAAAGAGCAAGAGAAACCCCCTACTGAAATGGCGACCGCGGCAGGACCTTGGCAGCAGGAAAGTAGTGTGTTAGATCAAGATCTGAATAGACGAAATGTGATGGATGAAAGAATAGCAGATTATGTTTTCGGAAAAGTCAACCTCACAAAACAATGGATTTCTGATCTACTAAGGGATAGGCGCCCGCTAGACGCAGCCATCAAGTGGACAGCGGGTAGAGAGCATAAGAAATCTGTAGAAAAGGCGGTCTGGCTGATGTGCTACAAGAAACAAGTCCAGCTTTTGGACCAGGTAGTTGCAGCACAGACAGTCCAGATCAACGGCTTGCTTAAAGGCGTGGAGGAAAAGGTTGCGGGAGGTCAAAAACTGATTGAATCGCTTGACGCGCTGAACCAGGAACGCCGCTCTGTAATTCGCTGCCACGAAACCCGGGTAGAATATTTAAAATGTCAGGTCGTTGAGGCCAAGGCCAGTGAAGGTAGAATGAGAGAGAGGTGTTCCCGTCTAGCCAAACAAGTTGATGCCCAAGAGGAAAAGCTCCTGGGAGCCAGGGCAGCATATAAAATGGCCATGGAGGATAGATCTGAGAACACCGACCACAGCACTTGCCGCCGGGAGCTAGAGGACCTGAGAAAGGCCCTAGCGAAGGCAAACGGGTTGGTGTGTCTCATAAATCCACCAGCGAGTCAGCTGTTGCTAGCCAAGGAATCCAAAAGACCGATTCCACAAGAGGCAGTTGGGGTACCAACCCCCGAACCTTCTGCGCCTCCTGCCTATGAGGAGTCTTGGACTCCGGGACAGGAGACGGAGACGGTAGAGGAAGAGAGCCCTGAGGTAGAGCAACCCCAGACAGTAGAGTCGGGGTCGGCGCCAATGTGTCCAACGAGACACCGGAGGATCGGTCCAAATGAAGAAAATGGCGATGACGGACCCCTTGAGAGTCAGATCATAATGCCTCATAGCGCACGACAGCTAAGAGAGATGATAAGTCACATCCCAAAACTCTCCGAGTCAGGAGATCCCTCCGTGCATTTCAGGGACGTGGAGCAGACCGCAGCAGTCAATGACTGCGACGGGGTTGAACAGTCTAAAATGCTGCTGTTCTCCCTGGACAGTTCGCTCCTCCAGTGTCTCCCTGACGAGAGCAAGAGAGGGCACAGGGACTATGAGTTGCTACGGGATGAGATTCTGGAGATCATGGGAGAGGGGGACGGAACTCCGTTCCTCCGTTTAGAAAAGACAGTGCAGCTAGAGGGAGAACCCCCACGGGTTTTCGCCGACAGGTTGTGGCCAGTGTATCGGCGCAGCTGCCCGGGCGGGCCGGCCCGGGCCGGGCTGGATGGCGAACAAAGGGCTCACTGGCTTCGGTGCCTGGTAGCAGGTTGCCTGCCAGTAGTGAAGGAACAGGCCAAAGCATGGTTTGACCCCACTAACGCCCGCTCCACGGAGGAAGTAGTACTAGATCAGCTCACGATCAGTTATAGAAACAACAAGGGCAAGAAAACGCCTGTTGTGAAAGGAAAGGTGCATGAGGTGAGACCCGCAGCCTCTGCTAAAAAGGAATGGCGTCAGGAGGGAAATCGCCATCCCCAAGCAAATAGCAGTTGTTACTGGTGTGGGAAGGAGGGTCATTGGCGCAAGGACTGTAGGAATCCTTGGAAGGATAAGAGGGAGAGAGAGTTCGCCGCAGCCCAAGATCGAGCCCAAGCCCGAGTCGCCAACGGCCCGAGAGTTTCCCCAACACCAGCACAACCACAAGTGCAGGCTGCTGCCCCAACACCAGTCCAGAACCCAACCGTAGCCTTTGCCCCGAATGAAGGGGGTGGTGCGGTTGTGGACCCCGCTGCGATCGAGTCAGTCTTGGAGACTATGCGGTCTCTGATGACCTGGCAGGGGAAGGTAGCGGTTGCTAACAGCCCTATCGCCCCCGAGACCCCAGCCGAAACACCTAAATGACTGACGCCCGCGCAGCCCATCTACTTGTGTCCGCTCCGCTATGACGCTTGGAGAAGACCTGTGGTGGAGATGGAGGTGGAGAAACAAAGGGGTAGTTACCTGTTGGATACGGGAGCTTCGTGTACCTTGATCCACACGGACAAACCTTTTGCCTCACCTCTGTCCGCCCAGGCTCCATATTTAGTAGCGGGTTTCACGGGTAGAGCACAGGCTGGCGCGCACTCCCTCCCGCTCTCCATTCAGTTGGGAGCGCTCCACACCACATGGACGTGCATCCTATTGAAGTGGAAAGAGGGGGGGGGGAAAGGCATCCTCGGGGCTGATTTCTTGGTGGAACACGGGATCCTCGTGGACCTGAGAAATCACTGTCTCTGGGGAGCCGAGGGCGGTTTAGGTAAGGTAGTCGTAATCCCGGGGAAGGAAGAAAAGGGGGCCCTGTGCACTATGAAGCCATCAGGAGGTTACGATCTCGAGCTCATGATAACAAACGTCCCAACGGACTTGCAGGCGCGTGTGTCAGAAAATCTGACCGCGTTCGCCACCCACAAGCACGACTGCGGGAGAGTCACTGGGTTCGAAGTCAGCGTAGACGGGGACCCCATGATCCGACCCCAAAAGCAGTATAATTTCCCCAAGGAGGCAGAACCCGACATGGAGACAGCAATATCTTCATTGGTACAGCAGGGCGTATTGAGGACGATAGCCACCCACGTGAACTCCCCATTATGGCCGGTAAAGAAACCGGACAATTCGTGGAGAGCCACGGTGGACTATAGAGTCCTCAATAGTAATATCCCAGCCTGCGCGCCCACGGTAGCAGCAGTTGCAGACTTAATAGGGAGTATTCCAGCATCGGCGACTACATTCACGGTGCTGGACATCTCGAACGGTTTTTGGTCCATTCCGCTGCGGCGGGAGGACCAGTACAAGTTTGCCTTTACTTTCAAAGGGCAACAGTACACCTGGAACTGCTTACCACAGGGTTTTCACAACAGCCCCAGCATTTTCCATCAGTGCATGGCGGGGAGTTTGAAAGAGTTCAGCCAGCCCAACCAGATAGTGCAGTATGTGGACGACTTACTCCTGTTCACAGATACAAGGGAGCAGCACGGCCCACTGTTAGCCGAATTGTTGGAACTGTTAGAAAGGAAGGGTTTCAAAGTAAACCCAAAGAAAGCCCAGATCGGCCAGCAGGAAGTTAAATTCCTGGGTCTGGCCATCCGCGCTGGGGAAAGAGCCATAGATAAGGCCAGACGGGAATCTATACAAGATCTGCCGATTCCCAACACAGTAACGGGTGTAAGGTCCTTTTTGGGATTGACCGGGTACTGCAGAGATTTCATCGAGGACTATGCTGCCACAGCGGCCCCGCTACTTCGACTCTTACACAAGGGAGTCGAGTGGTCTTGGGACGAGGGGTGCCAGGCAGCATTCGAGAAGTTGAAAAGAGATCTGCAGACCGCGCCAGCCCTAGGGGCCATAGATGGGGGAGAGGAGTTCTTTCTGGAGGTAGCCGCTAGTGGGGACAGCCTGAGCGCAGTACTGCTCCAAGAGCGGCACGGCAAGCTAAGACCAGTAGTTTATTCCTCCAGGGTGCTCACGGATGTGGAGAGGAGTTTCTCCAATTGCGAACGGCATCTCCTGGCCACGCATTGGGCTGTGAACAGATCAGTGATCTTCACAGGGACCTCTCCCATTACACTCCTCACCCATCACACCCCCACGAAGATGCTTCTGGACGGGAGGATTAAGGATGGGACCGTAAGCAGCGCTCGGATTGCGCGCTGGACCCTCCTCCTTTCCCAGATGGATCTCAAAGTTAAAGGCCTCTGCGCGCCAAGGCTCGCAGCCAATATGGCATATCCCGGGACAGCCCATCAATGTTCCGTAGAAGGGGTATGGGAAGTTAACATAGGTTTACGGGCCGGGATACATCCCACGGGCCGCGAGATCTACGTAGACGGTTCTAGCACTGTAGCTGACGGCAAGCGACTCACAGGGTGTGGAGTTTATGACCCTGCGGCAAACATTGCCCTGGCAATTAAGCTCCCCAGCACTATGAGCGCGCAGCAGGCTGAACTGTCCGCGGTGGCGTACGTGGTTACCCACCCCGAGATTTTCCCAACCCCATACACGATTTGCTCAGACAGCATGTTCACGTGCAATTCGTGTACGGAGTACCTCGCCATCTGGTCCCGACGCGGGTACACCTCCGCGGACGGGCGGCCTTTAACAGTTAAGCCCTTGCTGGAGAAGATCCTAGCAGCTGTGGGGGAGAAAGGAGAGGTGTTCATCCATAAGGTGAAGGCTCACTCCATTACAGAACCCCGCAGTCAGGGCAACCAGCAGGCGGATGCGCTAGCCAGGGAGGGTGCCCGCAGCGGCATTCTCTGGGACCCATACGAACCCGGACCCGTGGCGGCGATCCAAGGCAGGGAGGGAATTCCCGGGAACACAGGGGTGACACCGCCCCCAGACCTAAAGACCGTCCAAACCCTGGATCCCGCCCTAAAAGCAGTCCTAAAAGCCATCACAGAGGGCAAACAGGTAGAAGGTCCGTACAGTACGGCAGCCCTCACAGTCAAAGAAGGTATGCTGTTCCGAAAGGAGCAGTGGGTTGTGCCGCAGCAGCACCGAAGGGAATTCCTGCAATTGGCCCACGAGGGTCCAGGAGCGGGACACCCCGGACCTGAGGTCACCTGGCAACGGGTGGAACAGGCGGGATGGTGGCCGGGACTTCGGGACGATGTCCGCGAGTTCTGCGCAAGCTGTCTTGTGTGTGCTGCTAACAACCCAGACCCCCACAAAAGGAAGGTGCCCATGGGGCACATCAGGAGGGTAGAGGGACCATGGCAGTCGATTCAGGTCGACTACATAGGGCCCCTGCCCGCCGCCCAGGGAGGCTATAAGTACTGCCTTGTCCTGGTAGATGTGTTCACCAAATGGGTAGAAGCCTTCCCGTGCAGAACAGCTACGGCACTGGGTACTGCTAAGATCTTGATTCGGGAAGTGTTCTCACGGTGGGGACTCCCCCGTTTTGTAGAGTCCGACCAAGGGAGTCAGTTCACCGGTCAAGTAATGCAGAACGCCCTCAGGCTCTTGGGCATTGAGGGAAAGTGGCACGTAGCATACAATCCCCAGTCATCCGGGATTGTTGAGCGTATGAATCGGACCCTCAAGGAAAAGCTGAGGAAAGAGACAATGGGCTCGCCCCAGAAATGGGCGGAGGTCCTGCCTTTAGTCCTCATGGGGATCCGAGCCAGCCAGTCCAAAAGCACGGGGTATTCCCCGCACGAGTTAATGACTGGAAGGATCATGCGAACACCCACCCATGTGCTAGCCCCGGTGCTCACTGAGGGCCAGCTCCGAGAGGTGAAACGGGACAAATTCGCCCAAACCCTCTTGGAGCGCCTGAGACAGATTTATGGGCAGACGGCTGGGAACATGGGAAGACAGCACCAGGGAAATAAACTGTTGTTGGAACCTCGGAAACAACAAGAGTGGGTAGTCGGGGACCAGGTCATGGTCCGAAACTACGCCAGGGTAGGGAGTTTTGAACCACTGTACATGGGGCCATACAGCATTGTAGACAAAGCCAGCCCCATGGTTTATGCAGTGAAGACGCCCCGACGTACCAAATGGTTTCACATCAACCAGTGTAAACTGTTTAAACCGGGTACACCAGGGCCACCAAAGGGGACCAGGTCTGAGAACAAAGATCCTCAGCCTGTAACAGAGTCACAGACCACACAGGCTGGAGCAGTAGCCTGCGTGAAGGGAGAGGCCATCCCATTGGAGTGGGAGGTCTCATCTTTTGAATGGGATTTAGGCAGGGGAGAGCCCGAACAGCTCAACCTCGCTTTAGACCCAATCACGGAGGAGGAAGAGTCAGAGGACGGCAGTCCCGCCCTCGACTCAAGCTTGGGGGAGGTAGGGAGTAGGGGCGGAGACTCGTTACCTGTAGGGACAGGTGAGGTGGAGTCAGAAGCCACAGATCCCGACCCCGGGGGGGCGGAGCCTGAGGGAGGGGAGCTGGAGCCGGCAGCTGTGGAGGAACCACAGGCTGTGACGGTAACAGTCACGACCCCAGGTCCATCGGCCCCGGGAGCCCAACCCAAAGCAGCCCCTCGTAGGTCAGCTCGAGCGCCCCAGCCCAGAAAATTTTGGCCAGATTCTCCCCATCCTCCCCAACCACGGTTTAAAGCAGCCCCAGGAAGACATGATCCCCGTTCAGCAGCGACAGGCTGCGGGGGATCAAGGCCAAAGATCAATGCAGCCCCACCGCAGGGTGTGGCACACGACAGACCTCACAGGGATTCGGAAAGCCGCCCCACGGAGGGCGGCGCTGTACATAAGTTAAGATAGGTAATTATGGTCATAGTTTAAGGAATGTAAAGTATATGGTGTTAAGAGTACAATTTTGAAGTCTGCCCGGTATGTGTGTTTGTTAGGGAGCGGGGTCCAGGAACCCGCGCGTCCAATTAATTTAGGCCAGCACCTATCGGGAGCCCGGCTACATCATTTTGTTGGTTACAGAAACCTGGGATACGATGGAAAGGATTGTCGTCGCGTTCATGGCGATCGGGTGCGGGTGGGCCTACCGAGGCCGCACCAAGGACGTCATCATTTTCGGGTGCTCCGGGGACACGGCCCCCATCGCAACGGATGGGACGGGGGAGCGAGAGGTAGAGGAAACCGCCACCTACTTCCACCAAGGGAGATGGCCAGGTTGGCTGGGAACGAATTCTACGGAATATTCCAGCAATTTCGGTTTTGCCTACCAAGAGACTTCATTAACGTGCCCTCGAGTAAGGATCCTAGCGCCCAGAGTCAGCGTCACCGTGGGAAAGAGGATTTGTCTGGTGTGCAATGGGAACGTACCACCAAGGCGATGGTGGTGGCTACGAAAGCTGGGAAAGGACATGAGAAACTCTACGGTCGAGTGGGAGCGACTGGGTAATAATACCCATCGGACTATTACGGGAACTCACGGACAATTACGTGTGTGTTGGGACAAATGGTGGGAACCGGATGAGGGAATATATGTCTGTATGTGGGGTTCGAGACGCGTCTGCCCCAAGGGCGTGTCCATCTTCTTCCAGAGGCAGTGGCAGGATGAAGGGAAGGGGATGAGATGGGATGTTAGCACTCGAGCGTGCGGAGCCCCATACTCCCCTATTCCGGTGAACGCCACTGAACTCATCACCCGCCCACGCAAGCCCCTGCCCACGCTTCCGGTAGCACTAGCCCAGAAAGGAGGGTGCCCAACCACCACCAGGGGACCCGGGAACGGTTTAGTATTGGTACCCACCGGTCAGGTGCTGTACCAAGGGGTACACTACGCGGTGGCCTCAGTGATTTTAAATCTCACTGAGGTAAGATTGCCGGAGTGGTGTCCCAAAGAAACGGAACAATTATACCAGGTCCTGTTAACCAGTATGTTTAGACAATTTTACGAATTTGACTTTGCCGACATCGACAGAGACAAATTATACACCACACCGCCAGAAGTTTTGGATCGAGTCGGGAGGCAAAGAAGGGGTACTGTAAATGACATATTCACTGCTTTTAATACCGGGACATCTGTTGTCAACGCTCTAGATAACGTGGAACTGCAGACACAGATCAACGGTTTAAAAGCCCAGTTAAGGAACATATTGACAGACGAAAACAAGGTCGTGGGTTCTGAGTTGCATGAGGACCAGGCCATGACACTACACTTTAAGGACATAATTGCTGAGCTGGAGAAACACGCGAGAACGGTAAATGCACTCATTAAGGAGGATCGGAATGCGTCCGATCAAGCTGCGCAAAACGAGGCCTGTGTGCTGTACGGGGCGTGGTTATTGGGCGAGGGCCGCAGTAATCTTGAGGATTTAAAACAGGGTTTGGTCCCGTCCTGGATCAGCAACAAGCACTTGCAAGCGCTCCACCCTTTTGAGAATGCATTAAGCCCGTGCCAGCTCAGACTAGCCGCAGAAGCATACCCAGTTCCAGTGGACTGCGGACATTCGAATCACACTATTATGGGAATAGTAGTAAGAATGCCGGTGTTGGGTCCTGCAGCAAAGCCCGCCCCGGTATACAGAGTAGAGAACATTGGAGTCATTCAGGGGGGCGCACACATTCGTTACGCAGTGGTCCCGCCTTACGTCATCAGATGGGAGCGTACGATGACAGGCACCGACCTCTCGGGATGTCGGAGCCGGGGAGCACACATCATCCTGTGTCCCCAGCACTTGAATGCCTTTTTGAAACCACAGTGCGGGTTCAGAACCGCTAGCGCGAAGCCGGTGAATTGCACCATGGAGGCAATGGCAGAGGACCATGTTCCCCCACAGGTAGCATATATCGGGGGTGGGACATACTGCGTCACCACTGCAGCGCCTCAGTACCGATATGGACAACACGAGTGGTGTTCGGTCGGTGATAGCAGTTTCTGTTTCAAACCCAGGGCCGAGGTTCAAGTGGCACAACAACGAATTGTTCCCATTCCTGCGCCCTCCACTGTACACATCACTATCAAAGAGAATTTCACAGACTTACAACGATTTGTCGCGCATTTTGGTTATGTCATTCCCCCTCTTCCCGAACACCTCACCAAGGTTTTAAAAGCCGTTATAGTTTCGCAGAAACATTTCTATACACTGGAGCAGAAGACTTTAGAGATAGGAAAAGACATATTGGACATAACCATCCCACCATGGTGGGACTTGTTCACCAACATAGAGGTCCCCGCCTGGATTAGAATAGCATCCCATATCCTAGTAGTATGTCAGGTTTTGATTGTGATATTTTTGCTCTTCGTGCATTGCAAAAGAGGCAAACGCCTCCAGAGGCACGAGAACACAGGAGAATGGAGAGAACGCTATGTGCGGATGGGGGAAGCAGATACCCCACTCTAAGCTGCTAGTATAAGATTAAGCGTCCCTCCATTTAAAATTTTTTTTTTGTTGTTGATTGTTTTGGGTTATAAGGAAATAAGTATTGTCATGTTATTAGTTGTTCTTAAGTTTTTTTGGATTAATAAAAGATGCATGCAGATGGCGCAAAAGGGTATCAACCCCTGCCCATCTGACAGGTGAAGGTGTTATAGTTTAAGATTTGCTGTCTATGATTCCAAATGTGCATGAGGTAATTTTCATTTTTCTCCGGAAATGGGAACTGCATGTGTCGTGAGGGGCATAGATAGTTAAGTGCCAGGAATGTTTGGATGTGGGGAATCAGGGAAAATTTGCTCATCAAGGATTATTGGTACTTTAAGCAAGCTATCAGTATCACAGGGGGGCCTGTAAGATTCGCAATTTTCAGCAAAAATCACGCAAGAAAACTGGATAAAATTAAGACTGTTTATTGACCAAAGTAAGCTTGCACAGAAAAACCTTTGATAAAAGGGCATACAAAATGGCCGCCAGGCCCCGTGATCAGTTTATGAACCATTTTATTTCTGTTACTGCAAGCCAGACAGGCTTGTGGATTGAAGACAGTGAGCCCACGAAAGCCAGTCTCTGGGAACCGAAACTCAGAGCAACAGCATACATATTCAATGGATTATAAGTACAGGATGGGGCCCATCAAGATATGGGCGGACAATGTAAAAACACTTATACCCATTTATCGTACAAAGGAAAAACCGTTTAGCAGCCATCAAGGAAAATGTCCGGACCGATCAATATGCGAACCGAGCCACGGTGACAATGCAAAAGACATTGAAAGACATTATCAGCCAGGAAGGCCAGTTTAAGTTATCACCGGCTCCGTTACAAGACAAAGCGCCCCTGCAGAGATTTCTGCCCGCCAAAATTAATACAAAGACAGGACTATGATTTGGCGGGAGATAAGACTGTCCCAAAAGAGTATAACTATGGATTGAAAGTCCATCTAAGTTACTTCGGACTCCGGGTTACTTGAACAACTTCTTCTTCACTGCCACGGCTTCTTGTTGGGCGACTTCAGGCTTCCATTTCTTCAAGAACTTTCTTCTACGAGGAACGAACGAAGGGCGGACGGTGCCCGGATCGGCGCCTCTTCCACTTCGGCAGATCGATGAAAACGTTTTCGTTTTTTTAAAGACGGACGGTTTCGGTAAAAGGACAACGTGGTCGGTGTTCAGCCAAACAAGGCTCGGCCACGACGAGAAGACGACGAGGGTGGCCCGGGTACTGGGGTCGGGAGATCATCGACGACCCAGGCCGACGGAGAAGAAACCCTCTGGAGGACTGGCGATCTAGGCCACAAGATTCTCCCAAGTGCATAGCCTGCATCTGGGTCTGCTCCATGAACCCAAATCGACCTAGTGGATCTCAACCTTAACGAGCGCTCATCGAGGCTGGGTCTACCCCACCGCCTCGAGGGAGGAGAGAATATCGACTGCGCCAGAAGTTTCCAAATCCACGTGACGACGGAAAGCGGTGCCAAAAAGGCTGCGAACCCCCCTTTCTCGCGATTTCGAGAGTGGTGAGCATGATCCCAAGTTCCCCAGGTCGAAACTTAGTTTAGGTATAGGGGAGGGAGTTAAGGGAAATCGTAATGTGTTTCCCCTTTTTCGATGTGCCGTGTGTTCCCCATTTCCATCGAGTCAAGTTCATAAATTTGTGCATGATTGTAGTAACTTTAATCTGTGCCTATGACATGTGTTTTGTAATGCTTCAAACTGTTTAAAATAAAAGCATCCATTTCGTGCTATTCAACCTGGTCTATTGAGTTCTTTCTCTGCACTACTGTTCTCTGCACCTAAGTCCAAGGTCTAGAACCGTAGGGGGGAGTGGGTCGAACCACTCAAGGGTAATTATTGCACGAAGCCTGGCAGGAGACCAGAAAGAGCAAGAGAAACCCCCTACAATCAATCACAACATAAACATCTTCAACAGTCAATACATTTTCAATGTAGTTTTCTTTGTACTCAAAGATTAAGTCTATCAGGCTTTTTTACTTCACGTATGGATCTTCTCAGCACAGGTAAGTCTGATGTGTTTTCATGAGAGCCTGTATGTGTATTTGTGTTAGATTGTTCTGGTGGTGAGTGACAAGATTCAGTTGCGGCATTGTCATCGATTTGCTCTTCGATAGTCTCTTGTGTTTTTAGGAGGGAACGGCGGGCGGTTCCTCCTGAGAATCTGTCCTTCCTCAGTTCTAACAGTGTATGACTTTGGTCTGTAGCTTTCCTGTTCCATGCATCTGGATCCTCAATCCTGACAACATCATCCCTTGTCAATGGTTTCAGAGTTTTGGATGACTTGTCATAGTATGATTTCTGTTTCAGCTTTAACAGCTGAAGTCTCTGTCTCAGTTCCTTACTCTACTTTTCTTTTGCACAGCAGGGTAGCGTGGTACGCAACTTGCGACCCATTAGGAGTTCAGCAGGTGAAGAACCAGAGTCTAAAGGTGAGGCTCGGTAGCTCAGCAGGGCGAGATAAGGATTAGACTTGCTTTCTGTCGCTTTCTTCAGTAGCATCTTGAGAACTTGAACACCTTTCTCTGCCTTACCATTCGACTGAGCATACAAAAGACTGGATGTGATGTGCTGAAAGTCATAATGTGTTGCAAACTGTTGCCACTCCTTACAGTTGAAGCATGGACCATTGTCGCTAATGGCAATCCTGGGAATTCCATGTCTGGCGAAGATGGATTTCACATGCATTATGACACTGCTTGCTGTGGTGCTTGAGAGCAGCGCCATCTCAGGATAGTTAGAATAGTAGTCAATCACTATTAAATAGTCTTTACCATTTAAATGAAAAAGGTCCATACAAACCTATTGCCATGGTGCTGTTGGTATGTCAGCTACTATCATTGGTTGCTTTGCTTGTTTGTTTTGGTGTTACTGACATGTCTCACATTTGCCTATCATGTTCTCAATGTCCTTATTTATGCCAGGCCAATAAACAATGGCCTAGAAATTGGGTTGGTAGCGCCGGCGCTGAGCGCCTAAAGAGACCTAGAATTGGGGCGAAGCCCTATGTTGGGGCGGACGCCATGAAGATAGCGCCAACTCAGATATTGACTATACATTTAGTGCCTGCGCAAAGTGTTTGCGCGCGCCCGCGAGCGCAAGCGGCTCATGTCGTCATTTCAGTGTGCAACGCCTTTTAGGAGCGCCTGAGCACATATTGGGTGGCGCCCGGAGCCTTAGTGCCCAGCGCTATTAGTGACAGTTCGAGGGAGGGCTAACAGGCCCTTCTTGGAGTAGGGGGGCGCTATTTAAAGGGGACAGCTCTACTGCAGAATCTTCTGCCACTTGGACTGCTCATTGCGATCGCTGCTACAGAGAGTTGGCGAGCAAATATGGAGCGGAGTTATGGGACTTAAGCTTTACAGTACTTGGGACCTTCAACCCTGTCTGAAGCACTTGCAGCACTACACCTAAAAGCCTTTTGACCAACTGGCATTGGAATGGGAGCTTGTTTGGAGGGCCATGGCCTCATCGCCCAACACTGTGAAGGGGCAGAGAGACGGCGGGAGAGAGGGCCGGGATTGGCCAGAAGGAGGAGGGGCAATGGAGGTCGGCCAATCCGACGGGATGCTGCGAGGGTCTTCAGGCAGCAGGTGACAAGCCTTGACATGTCGGGGGAGCAGTGTTTGGAAAGGCTCCGAATCTGGAGGGACATTGTTACTGATCTGTGCCACCTGCTTGGTCAGGATCTGCAGCCGCGTGAACGCTGCAGAACCTCTCTGTCCGTGATGGCTACACTGACTGATGGCCTCCATTTTTATGCCAACGGATCCTTTCAGTCAGCCATTGGGGACAATGCGACTGCCACTCAGGCTGCAGTCCGCTGTTGCATCCGGCAAGTGACAGATGCCCTTTATAGGCGATCGCGTCAATTCATAACCTTCCCTCGAACCCTGCACAAGCAGGCGGAGAAGGAGGAGGAGGAGGAGGAGGAAGAGCAGGCGGAGGAGGAGGAGGAGGAAGATGGAAGGGCTGCTGAAAGTGGAAGGTCCATACGTCAGAGGCTCCTCTGGACTCCTGTCGACACCCCTGTGGTGGAATGATGAGAGTCTTAACTCATGCGCACTTTGGATGTTTGAGGGCCTCTGAATGCCAGCATCACTGAAAGTAGTCACATGCACCATGCCACATTGAAACTTCTGTTTATTGGCATAAAAGCCTTACATTACAGCTAAACAACATCATGTCAGCAGAAACCATAACTTTAAAAAAACTGTGAACTGTTCGGCAAAGCCGCAAAACTCAACCAACCTTCTGCAAATATAACAGCAGGTGAAGGTGTCCTTGAATTTGGACAAACAAACGTCTCAGCACCTCCCTCGACAACTGGCCCCTTGAGGGAGAACGACTTCTCTTTCGTGCCCGGCCCCTTCCCTCCCTGCTGCTCCTCCGTAATTGGACCCCAATGGCGGGCTCAAGGCTGGGGGACGCCTCCTGACTGTCTGGAAGCGCAGAAGCCCCTGAGGGACGGCCTGGCCGACCTCTGGGCTTGGAGGGTGCGGACGCAGGATGCTTGCTGTGGCCATGGCTGGAAGCAGTGTGGCCTGCTGGTGCTGGCAGCTGCAATGCAGGCGTCCCAGCGCTGGCATGTGCAATGGTCTGCTGCTGAGAGAGGACACCTGCACCATGGTCGGATGACACACTGGCTATCTGAGGGGAGCGGCTTGGCTCATCCGCCACAATCGCATGCTCCACTGATTCCTGGCCTTGTACGGGAGTGGAAGGTCCCGGGGTGATCCTGTCTGATGCAGAGAGGGTGGCTGCAGTGAGAGATCGCGTTGCGTCAATCTGGCTGTGGAGGAGCCCAGCAAGTGACTGCGTGGCAACAGTGAGGACCTGTGTGCCAGGTGCCAGTCCTTTGGAGAAGGCCTGGACAGTTCTTCCCATAGCTTCGGACAAGCCAGGTGCCGACCGCTCCACTGCCTCGGACAAGCCCTGCACAGACCTTTCCAGGGATTGTCCGAAGCCCTGAACAGTCCTTTCCATAGCCGACTCAAAGCCATGGACAGTCCTCTCCATTGTTGGGCCGAAGCCCTGGATAGACCTGTCCATTGTTTCCCCGAACACCTGGAGAGTCCTCTCCATTGTTGCTCCAAAGCCCTGCAGAGTCCTCTCCATTGTTGCCCCGAAGTCCAACATACTCCTAGCCAATGAATCTATTGACTCAGGCATCTTCTCCACTGCAGCCATCAGCTCCGTGTGTCTGAGCCGGGCCTGTTTGCTCATCTCAGCCAGGCGACGCACCTCATCTGCACTCTGTGCAGCAGTCATAACGACCTGCCTTGCCCTGCGGGGAGACGGTGGCCGCACTTGCCTATCCCCCCTGCGTTGCTCCATGCCGCTTGGTCCGGCAACTGGTTCATCCTCAGAGCCACCCCCCCTCCCCTCCAGGGGACTACTACCCCCAGTCTGTAGATGTGTCAGCTCCCTGGATTCTGCAACGGCTGGTCCGGATTCCTCCTGGTCCTCGCCTCCGGTGGCACTGGCACTGGCAGCTTCAGCGCGTTGAGCCCGAGTTGGTGCTGCTTCATCTGAAAGTGGGAGGTGGAAGAGTGGCTTTAGCAAAAGGACAGCTTTGCTGAAAGGCATGCCAGATTGCGGCAAGGCTCTGACATGGCTGCACACTGAGGATGCATGCTGGTGGGGGGACCAAGTGGAAGGCAACAGGTGAAAAAGCTGAGAGTCTTACCCTCGCTGTCGGTAATGGGGTCGGCAGATGCAGTGGTCACAGGACCAGACAGACATCCTCCAAGTATCTGGTGCACTCTCTCCTCCAGATCTGTGAGAGTGACCACTTGTGGAGGTCCGCCACCGGTTCGACGCTGCTCCTTCCGAATCATCGCCAGCTTGAACTGCAGGGGAAATAAGGGGAAGTTCTGTAACATGATGCCTTGAGACCTCATCGCATGCCCCCCATGGTGCAAGAGCCCTTACATGAGGCCTTGAGACATCATCGCATGCCCCCCATGGTGCAAGAGCCCTTACATGAGGCCTTGAGATATCATCGCATGCCCCCCATGGTGCAAGAGCCCTTACAGGAGGCCTTGAGACCTCATCGCATGCCCCCCATGGTGCAAGAGCCCTTACAGGAGGCCTTGAGACATCTGTCCATGTGTGTGGCCAGAAAGGGTCATGGGTGCTTGCTGACAGATGGCCATTGGGGCATCATGGCAACAGGGTGGCCGAAGTCAGCTGCAGATGCAGGGAAGCACAAGTTTGGTAAACCATCACTCACCCTAACGATCCGTGTGAGGTCGTTGAATTTCTTCCTGCACTGAACAGGGGTCCTGGTCGCCATGCTGCTGGAGTTGACCCTCACAGCAACCTCCCTCCAAGATCGTCGGTAAGCCTTCTGATTCGGCCCCTTGCCATTATCCGGATACAGGACCTCTCGACGGTGTTCAACTGCAGCCACCAAGTGGTCCAGGGCCTCAGTGCTGAAGCGCTCTGCTCTCTGTCTAACCTTCTCCATGATGAACAAGTTTGTACCGCCAGACAAGGGCGAGCGCCGAATCTGAGGCCTACAGGGCGTTGGGTGTTGAAGCTCAGACTGACTGACCCACCCCTTTAAAAGCCGGCCGGCGCCTGGAGGTCTCGTGCTTTCCCGTAATTGAGTTCACCTGTGCTGCGCCCGTCCACGTCGATATTGAGTAGCGCCTGACCTTTTGCGCCTTAAGGGCACCGTGCAACGGCTGATATAGCGCCTCAATCCCCTTTGGGGGTGATGCAAACCAATATCGCGCCAGGCGGCGATACGTTTCCTCTGGCTATAAACTTTGCGCATCGCCAGTTCTAACGCCTCAAGCGGGGCTATACCCAATTTCTAGGCCAGTGTCTCTTGCTCTCCTTTTGCATTTTTCAATTCCAAGGTGTCCCTCATGAATCCTTTTGAGCATGTCTTGACGTAGAGCCTGTGGAATGACTATTCTGTTCTGTTTTTGTAATAGTCCACTTGCGACACTCAATTCTGACCTTTTGTGAAAATATTTTGGACAGGAACCTTTTGGCCAACCATGATGAATGTTCTCTATTACTGTTTGTAATACTGTATCTTTTACTGTTTCTTCTGCTATTTGCTTTGATTTTGTGTCTGACACGGGCAGCGCAGCAGTGACCATACTCACATGAACATCCACGTCTTCTTCAGTAGAGCTCACATGACTCATTGTGGGTGCTCGGGATAGTGCATCTGCTAACACTATGTATTTGCCTGGTGTGTAGATCAGTTCAAAGTCATATCTTTGCAGCTTCATCATGAGTCGTTGAATCCTTGGAGACATCTCATTCAGGTTCTTTTTTATGATGGCAACCAGTGGGCTGTGGTCTGTCTCAACTGTGAAGGTGGGAAGTCCATATATGTAGCCATGAAACTTTTCCAGTCCAACTACCAAGCCTAGACATTCCTTTTCAATCTGGGCGTATCGACACTCAGTATCAGTCATAGACCTGGAGGCATAGGCAACAGGCTTCCAATCTTCACCCTCTGCTTGTAGCAAGACCGCACCTAGGCCATCTTTTGATGCATCCGTTGACACTTTGATTCTTTTTGTTGGGTCAAAGAAGGTGAGTACAGGTGTGGTTGTCAGCACTGTTTTGAGGCTTATCCACTCTTGTTCATGTCTTTCTGTCCATGCGAACTCATTTGTTTTACGTAGCAGGTCTCGCAGACAGGCTGTCTTGGCTGACAAGTTAGGAATGAACTTTCCAATGAAGTTTATCATCCCCATGATGCGTAGCACTCCTTTTTTGTCAGTGGGTCGGGGCATTTTGAGTATGGCGTTTACTTTTTCCATATCTGGCTCTATTCCTTTACCAGATAGATTATCTCCTAGGAAAGTGATTTCCTGGACGCCAAACTGACACTTGGCTTTGTTGAGCTTCAGTCCATTCCGGCGTATGCTCTGCCGCACTTTAGTCAGTCTCTCATTGTGTTCTTTCAGTGTGGAGCCCCAGATGATGATGTCATCAACATAGACCCGAACTCCTTCCAGACCTTCAATTATGTGTTCCATCGCTCTATGAAAGATTTCAGATGCAGATATTATCCCGAAAGGCATTCTGAGGAAACAATACCTGCCAAATGGTGTGTTGAAGGTACAGTATTTGGTGCTCTCTTCATCCAGTTTTAGTTGCCAAAATCCTTGTGAGGCATCGAGCTTTGTGAAGTATCTGGCACCTGACATTTCACTGGTGATTTCTTCTCACTTGGGAATCTGGTAGTGTTCACGTTTTATGTTTGCATTTAAGTCCTTTGGATCCATGCATATTCTTAGCTCATTGTTCTTTTTCTTTACACATACCATGGAGTTAACCCAGTCTGTTGGCTCTTCGACTTTCCTGATGACTCCTAGTGTGGTCATTCTGTCCAGTTCATTCTTGAGCCGGTCACGCAGGGGTGCTGGAACTCTTCGTGGAGCATGTACCACTGGCTGAGCATCCTCCTTTAGCTGGATCTTGTAAGTGAATGGTAGAACTCCAAATCCTTTGAACACATCCTGGAAATTATTCACTACAGAATCCACCGAGTCATCTGGTCTGCTTATGGCACAGTTTATACGGTAGACTCTCTTGACCAGTTCTAAGTCCTCACAAGCTTTGTCACCCAGTAGTGAATCAAGTCCTTCAGCCACAACAGAAAACATGAGATGATGCAATTTGTCTTTGACTGTCACTTTAAGTCTGCATACACCTAAGCTATCTATTTTCTGTCCATTATAGTCCTCCAGTAGTACTGACTTTTTCTGTATTTTGGGCTTTTCTTTCATATTGTTAATGTCACTCATACTGATTAAGTTTGCTTTTGCCCCAGTGTCTAGTTTCAATGTAACTAATGCTCCATTTACCTGCAGTGGGATCATCCATTTGTCCTCTTTTACTGCATTAACTTTATGTTCAGCATTGTTAATTCCTGAGGGCTGCACATTTTCTGTATCCTTTTTGATATTGTCACATGACACCATTCCTACAAAACATGTCTCATTTAAATCAGTGTCCTCAATCACATTAACTCGGACTTGTTGCCCTTTGTTTTTACTTTTGAAAAGCATTGTTTGGCAAAGAAGTGATTCTTTCCATGACATTTTGTGCACATTTTTCCAAATGCTGGGCATTGTTTTAAC
The DNA here is from genome assembly GCF_052327205.1 of Somniosus microcephalus. Taxonomy (NCBI): domain Eukaryota; kingdom Metazoa; phylum Chordata; class Chondrichthyes; order Squaliformes; family Somniosidae; genus Somniosus; species Somniosus microcephalus. The sequence goes on along the minus strand of NC_141001.1, from coordinate 11,456,787 downwards.
TGGTGTTTGTAACCACAGCGTTTACAATTAAAAATTTCATCCTCCAATTGCTTTTCATTTCTGTTCTGCCCACGTTCCTTTCCTTTGTAGGACACAGCACCGACAGCAGCACTGACTACAATTGCATCATTATTGATTTCACTGAAAGTCTTCGCATGCTGTCGAGCTAGCTCACTGGCTTGGCATATTTTCACAGCATTTTCCAATGTCAGTTCGGTTTCTCTCAACAGATGTTCCCTGACCTTTTTATCCTGAATACCAAACACAATCTGGTCACGAATCATGGATGATTTCAGCTCAGAGAAATTACATGTCTGTGCTTTCAGTTTCAGATCAGTCAAAAAGCTATCAAAAGCCTCATTTTGCTGCTGTGACCGAGAACAGAAAACATACCTCTCATAGGTTTCGTTCGTTTTGGGAGAACAATGTGTATCAAATTTCTTTAGCACATCGTCTAATTTTTCTCTGTTCTCCTCTGGATTAAATACAAATGCATTAAATACTTCTATCGCCTGTGGGCCTGCAACCGTGAGCAGCAACGCTATCTTCCTTGCGTCTGGCTTCGTACCGAACCCGATGGCAGCAATGTAGAGTTCGAATTGTTGTTTGAAAGTCCGCCAATTGTAGTCGACATTTCCCATGAGATTCAAAAACTCCGGTGGCCTCAAATTCTCCATGTCGCTTTTCACAATTTTCAGCAGATCTTCACCAATCCTGGTACCACGTTATGTTCATTAATAACTAGACATTCTTATTATGAACAGCTAGCTTTTGCTAGACACTTTATTGAGCACATGTGGACTAGGTACAGTATCTGTAGAGGCCTCCATCTTGACTGCTGCCTTGTGGGTAGCCTAGTGCATCGTGGGTAGCCAACTCTTATATACATACAGCACCACCTAGTGTACCATTCCAGAATGACAGGTTACTGATCATTGCATTAACCACTATTTAAGGGTCTTAACTACCTCTCCCGACCGATTCGCACCCATGAAACCTGCCTCCGGCAAAATTGCGCAGAGGCGGGTTAGAGGCGGGTTCCAAACCCGCGCTCACTTTTTGCTATTTTCCCAACTGATTAGTTGACATTTTGATTTGGATTTGATAAATTTATGTTATGTTTGCAATGTTTGTTTTGTGGTGCCTTTCATTGCAGGATTGTGCCCAGGAGGACGCTGTGATGTTCCATGACAGAGGGATGGTAAGATGGGGAAGTGGTGAGCAACGGGGATCTGGGGTTTCATTCATAGAATCATACATACCTATGGCACAGACGGAGGACATTCGGCCCAAATTGTCTGCACCAGCCGACAAAGAGCTTGTAGCCGAATCAAACTTTCCATCTCTTGGTCCGTAGCCCTGCAGGTTACGGCACTTCAAGTGCATATCCAAGTACTTTTTAAATGTGATGAGGGTTTCTGCCTCTACCACCCTTTCAGGCAGTGCGTTCCAGACCCCCACCACCCTCTGCGTGAATCAAATTGTTCTCAACTCCCTTCTTATCCTTCCACCAATTACTTTAAATCTATGCCCCCTGGTTATTGACTTCTCTGCTAAGAGAATAGGTGCTTCCTATCCACTCTATCTGGGCCCTCATAATTTTATACACCTCAATTCAATCTCCCCTCAGCCTCCTCTGTTCCAAAGAAGTCAACGCCAGCCAATCCAATCTTTCCTCATAGCTAAAATTCTCATGTCCTGGCAACATCCTCGTAAATCTCCTCTCTAGTGCAATCATATCTTTCCTTTAATGTGGCTACCAGAACTGTACACAGTACTCTAGCTGTGGCCTAACTAGTATTTTATACAATTCCAGCATAACTTCCCTGTTCTTATATTCTATGGCTCGACTAATAAAGGAAAGTATCCCGTATGCCTTCTTAACCGTCTTATCTACCTCTCCTGCAACCTTCAGGGATCTGTGGACAGGCACTCCAAGGGCCGTCTGTTCCTCTACATTTCTCAGTATCCTATCATTTATTATGTGTTCCTTTATCTTGTTAGCCCTCCCCAAATGCATTACCCCACACTTCTCCGGATTGAACTCCATTTGTCACTTTTCTTCCCACCTGACCAGTCTATTGATATCTTCCTGCAGTCTACAGCTATCTTCCTCACTATCAACCACACAGCCAATTTTTATATCATCTGCAAACTTCTTAATCATGCCCCCTACATTGAAGTCTAAATCATTGATGCATACCACAAAAGGCAAGGGACCGAGTACTGAGCCCTGAGGAACCCCACTGGAAACAACCTTTCAAACACAAAAACACCCGTCGACCGTTACCTTTTGCTTCCTGCCACTGAGCCAATTTTGGATCCAACTTGTCACTTTCTCTTGGATCCCATGAGCTTTTACTTTTTTGACCAACCTGCCATGTGGGACCTTGTCAAAGGCCTTGCTAAAATCCATGTAGACTATGTCAAATGCACTATCCTCATTGACCCTCCTCGTTACCCCCTCAAAAAATTCAATCAAGTTAGTTAGACACGACCTTCCCTTAACAAATGCATGCTGACTGTCCTTGATTAATCCGTAGCCATGACTGACACCTCATTGGAAACAGAGTCTGATGAGGCGCTCACGGACAGCTCATCAGAATGGGATCTGCTGCCTGCCTTCTCTATTCATCCTCCTCTTCCTCCTCCTTTTCCTCTTACTCCTCCTACTCCTCCTGAGGTGGTCCCGGACCCCATGGCAGCAAGTGCTGTGCATTCATGATGGAGCATGCAGCAGATTACCATGAAATGAAACACCCACTCCAGCGAGTACAGGAGGGCTCCTCCAGAGCAGTTAAGGCAGTGGAACCATTGCTTGACTATCCCGATGGTCTGCTCGATGAGGTTCCTCAAGGCAGCATGGCTCTAATTATATGAGTGCAGAATGGGTAGCCCTTATCACCGAGCAGCCACCCTCGACTTTGATGTGGTGGCTGGAAGATTGCTGTCATGCTGGACTGGTGCAGGATGAAGGCATCATGACTGCTGCGTGGTCGCACATCAACTGCACATTAAATGAGTGGCATCCTTTATGATCATCTCAGGATTGGTATGCGGCGCCTGCAAAGCCATGTATGTGCAGTCATTGGCACCCTGCACCATGGGGAAGCCCGATATTCTGGCAAAGCCACATGCATCTTCCTCCTGCTTCTCTCTGTTCAGAGAAGACAATTAAAACCCTTCTCCTGGAGTCCAGGGCCTCTGTGACCTCCTGGCTGCAGTGATGGACGGCGAACTGTAAGATGTTAGCTACGTTTCCTGCTCCAGACGGGAAGGATCTGGTGGTAAAAAAATTGAGGGCCATGGTGACCTTGAGGGCCACTGGCAGCATCGTCATCGCCCTGCTCTGAAGCTAGCTGCAGGTCTGGTTGCAGGAGGTGGCAGAGTTCTGTGACCACCTCCTTGGGGAAGCGGAGCCTCCTAATACACTGCTCCTGGCTTAGGTGCAAGTAGGAGAAGTGCTCTCGGAAGAGAGGTAAGGCCCCCTATTGAGAGCCCTCTTGCCCCACCTCCTCCTCCCTCTGCGAGCATCTTGTCCTCTTCTTCTCTGCCTCTGCTCCATCTTCCTGTCATATTCGAATGTGATGGGACTGCAAGGTCCAGAGCTGGGCCTTCTAGGTCCAGAGCTGCACAAGCTCATCCTCCAAGGCCATCTGCAGTGTCCTCCACTGAAAGTCAGCAGCATTCCAGCAGTCATGGGGAAGCACCTCGTTGAAGCACTAGAAGAGGTGGCATAGTGGTTAGCACTGTTGCCTCACAGCGCCAGGGACCCGGGTTCGAATCCGGCCTCGGGCGACTGTCTGTGTGGAGTTTGCACATTCTCCCCGTGTTTGCGTGGGTTTCCTCCGGGTGCTCCGGTTTCCTCCCACAGTCCAAAGATGTGCGGGTTAGGTTGATTGGCTATCATAAATTGACCCTTAGTGTTAGGGGGATTAAATACGTGGGGTTACAGGGATAGGGTGGGATATGTGTTGGTGTAGGGGTTACGGGGATCGGGTGGGATATGTGTCGGTGCAGGCTCGATGGGCCGAAATGGCCTCTATCTGCACTGTGGCGTTTCTGTGATTCTGTGTGTGTGTGTGAAGAGGCAAAGGCACATGGAAGACAGGCAGTAAGGGAATGCACAAGGATGTTCGTTGATTTTTGTATGCATTATGCTATGATTGAATTTATAAATTTGGATTGGAATGTGCATTTTCTGGTGGTTTTTATTTTTGTGTGTTCTCTGCAAGCGGATGATGTGATGGTCAGCGATAGAGGAAAGGTAAGGAGTGTGGGAATGTTGGTGAATGGGGAAGTGTGGTTGAGGTTACTGTTGTTGCTCATTAATTATTTGCTCACGAAGAGCCCGGGCAGAAAAGGGCTGTCTAAGTTGTAGACTCCCTTCCTCTTCCTGTTCCTCCACTTCCTATTGCACTTCCACCTCCTCTTCCTTCTCTTCCTATGCTCCTGCTCCTGACCTTCTCGCCTGATAGATGCTGACAAGTGCTGTTCCCTCTTAATGGCGAGGTTGCAGCATGCTACCAGAAATCATGAGCCCACTCAGCTGAATACTGCAGGCCTCCTCCAGAGCTGTCCAGGCAGCAGAAGCATTGCTTTTAAGGCTGCCGATGGTGTGCTGTATAATGTTCCCTGTGGCAGCATGGCTCTCATTGTAGGACTGCTGTACATTTGTGCGTGGGTTCCAGATGGGATTCATGAGCCAATAAGGGGTTTAGCAGCTTTGAATGTGGATAAATCCCCAGGCCCGGATGAAATGTATCCCAGGCTGTTAAGCAAAGCAAAAGAGGAAATAGCAGAGGCCCTGACCATCATTTTTCAATCCTCTCTGGCTTCAGGTGTGGTGCCGGAGGACTGGAGGACTGCTAATGTGATACCCTTGTTTAAAAGGGGAGAAAAGGATAGACCAAGTAATTACAGGCCAGTCAGCCTAACCTCGGTGGTGGGAAAATTATTGGAAAGAATTCTGAAGGTGATATACCTATCAATTCATCCAATGAAAAGCGACGAGTTAAGAAAGTAACTATAGGTTTTTATTGGCTAAATAACAGAGCCCACCCTCGTGGGTGATCGGATCCAACAAGGAGGAATACCAGCCAGTCGACCACCTTTATACCTGGGCAGGTAGGTGGAGCCGTGGGCGGAGTCAGCTATGGTCAGCCCAGGTATAGCAGCGTGACAAGAGGCGACCTCGTATAGTGATACAACAGTGTGAACAGTGATAACCATAGAGTAACGATATAACAGTGATAACTATAGTGTAACGATAGTGAACGATAAAAGTGGTTTACCACAGAAGGACAGGATAAATCTTCATTTAGAAAGACACGGATTAATCAAGGATAGTCAGCACGGATTTGTTAAGGGAAGATCGTGTCTGACAAACTTGACTGAATTTTTTGAGGAGGTAACAAGGAGGGTAGATGAGGGTAGTGCATTTGATGTAGTGTATATGGACTTTAGCAAGGCTTTTGATAAGGTTCCACATGGCAGACTGGTCACGAAGTTAAAAGCCCATGGGATCCAGGGCAAAGTGTCAAGTTGGATTCAAAACTGGCTCGGAGGCAGGAAGCAGAGGGTAATGGTTGATGGGTGTTTTTGTGACTGGAAGGCTGTTTCCAGTGGGGTTCCGCGGGGCTCAGCACTAGGTCCCTTGCTTTTTGTGGTATCTATCAATGATCTAGACTTGAATATAGGGGGTATGATTAAGAAGTTTGCAGATGATATTAAAATCAGCTGTGTGGTTGATACTGAAGAAGGAAGCTGTAGATTGCAGGAAGATATCAATAAATTGGTCAGGTGGGCAGAACAGTGGCAAATGGAATTCAATCCGGAGAAGTTTGAGGTGATGCATTTGGGGAGGGCTAACAAGGAGCGGGAATACACATTAAATGGTAGGACACTGAGTAGTGTAGCGGAACAAAGGGACCTTGGAGTGCATGTCCACAGATCCCTGAAGGTAGCAGGCCAGGTAGATAAGGTAGTTAAAAAGGCATACAGAATGCTTACCTTTATTAGCCGTGGCATAGAATACAAGAGCAGGGGGGGTTATGCTACAATTGTTTAAAACATTAGTTAGACCTCAGCTAGAGTACTGCATGCAGTTCTGGTCACCACATTACAGGAAAGATGTGATTGCACTAGAGAGGGTACAGAGGAGATTTACAAGGATGTTGCTGGGAGTAGAGAATCTTAGCTATGAGGAAAGGCTGGATAGGCTGGGTTTGTTTCCCTTGGAACAGAGGGGGCTGAGGGGAGACCTTATTGAAAATTATATGGGGCCTAGATAAAGTGGATAGAAAGGACCTATTTCCCTTAGCAGAGGGGTCAGAAACCAGGGGGCACAGATTTAAAGTAATTGGTGGAAGGTTTAGAGGGGATTTTAAGGGGAAATTTCTTCACCCAGAGGGTTGTGGGGGTCTGGAACTCACTGTCTGAAAGGGTGTTAGAGGCAGAAATCCTAACCACATTTAAAAAGTACTTGGATGTGCACTTGGGATGCTGTTACCTGCAGGGCTACGGACCAAGAGCTGGGAAGTGGGATTAGGCTGGATGGCTCTTTGTTGGCCGGCGCTGACACAATGGGCCGAAATGGCCTCCTTCTGTGCTGCAACTTTCCATGATTCTATGAGCCATGTCATGAGTGGATAACCCTTGTTGCCCAGTGGCCAGCCTTTGACTTGCTGTGTGGTTCAAACACAGGTGGCACAGAGGACTGCCACAGAATGAAGGAATCGTGACTACTGCCAGGATAACGGGCATTGACCTGCATGATGCGCTTCCTGTGGTCACACACCAGCGGCACAGTAAGGGAATGCAATGCCTTTCGGTTCATGAAAATGGCCGAATTTTGATAAGGTGCATGCAAGGCAATGAGTGTGCAGTCAATGGCACCCTGCACCACGGGGTGGCCTGCAATCTGTGCAAACCCTTGTGCTCACTCCTCCTGCTTGTTGCTGAAAAGAGGGAAAGAGAAAGCTGCCTCTCTGTGTATAGAGAGTGCACTGCAAACTGTGAGATGCAGCCTGGAAGGAGCCAGTTGCATAAAAGTTAAGAGTTACGGGCCTAGAAATTCAGTGGGCCTTGCGCCCACTTAGCGCCTAAAGAGGTCTTTTGCGCCGGCGGGGTGGTAGCGCTGAAATTGAGTGCAGCGGTATTGGCGGCGGTAGCCGTTAGCGCTGCGCCGGGACCGATGACGTCATCGGTGTGCGCGGTGGCCCGTAACGCCCCGAAACCGCGCCGATCCCCATATTTATTTGCGCCCGCCTCCTCCGAAGCGGGCGCAAACAGCGAACAGAAAACGGGGCCGTCCTGCTGCCATAGTGGGGCGCTTTAAAGCTGAAGGTGCGGCCGGCCGCTTTTTCGGCGGCCGCCTGCCCGCACCTCTTTCCCCGGCCTCCTCCACCCCCCCCCCCCGCGGCATTGCCGGCTGGTTTCCGTGGAGCCCGGCACTTCTCTGCTGTGCCGGGCTCTTTTGCCGGCACTCGCGATCGGGGCTCCGGCCGTTGCAGGCACCTCCCCCTTAAGAGAAGGAGGAGGCCTGCAGTACCGCAGCCTGCCGCACCGCATCGGGTGGCGCTGCGGCAACTAGCGCGCCGATATTCAGTTGCAGCGCCCCAAACGGAGGCGGGCACACCCTGGTATAGCGCCCGCTTCCGAATTGGGGCGCAGAAGACGAATATACGGCGTGCGCTAATGCCTCCCCGCCCAGCGCTAACTTTTGGGCGCGAGCGAGCTGCCCGCGCCCAAGTGAATTTCTAGGCCACGGTCTCCTTGACAGCCACAGGTAATGATATCCTTGCCCTGCTTTGAGGTTGCAGCTGTGACTACATCAGTTGACAGATTTCAGTCACAACCTCTTGAGTGAAGTGAAGATGTCTCAAGCATTGGGCCTCACTGAAGTTGTGGTAAGAGAATTGCTCCCTAAAGACCCTCTGTGGATATGGCCTCCTGCTGATAACCTTTCTCATCCTCCCCCTCCTCCCTTTTCTAGCATTGCGTGGGTTTTCTCCGGGTGCTCCGGTTTCCTCCCACAGTCCAAAGATGTGCAGGTTAGGTTGATTGGCTATGATAAATTGACCCTTAGTGTTAGGGGGATTAAAATATGTGGGGTTACGGGGATAGGGTGGGATGTGTGTTGGTGTGGGGGTTGCGGGGATCGGGTGGGATATGTGTCGGTGCAGGCTCGATGGGCCGAAATGGCCTCTATCTGCACTGTGGGGTTTCTGTGATTCTGTGATTGTGATTCTCCCAGTCATGTTCAATTCTAAGACGAAGGCCTACCAGGCCACCCATATCTGGAAGCAACTTGTTTCATTACTTCAGTACCAGCCAGATCACTCCCTGTAGACTATTGAAACATTAGGCAAGGAAAGGAAAGCTCCAAAAATGTGTACAATTGCATCAGCAGCCAGAAGAAATAATCCAGCAACTAACTTGTAAGTAGTTCACGAACCCTTTGGTGGGTGGTCCTTCATGCCATTTAAAGTTGTGTTCAGCTGTGCAAGGGTAAGACAGGGCGTAGACTGGAGCGTGGCGTTGCACACTGATTAATGCATAATCTGCCTGCTCTGCATGCTGCTGCCATTTATTAGTTGCACATGCACAATTCCCTTTACCAAGATGGCGTCCGCCACACTTCTCGCTGGAAGTGTGTGCGAGCAACTTGGACACCTATTTCGAGCATTAGGAGGCTGCATAACGCCTAAAAAGAATGAGCGCTACAGAGCCCAATTTCTGCCCAACTGTATTATAATTTGTAAAAAAATTAGACCAGCTGAATTTAGAATAATCTGCTCCCTCCACTATCAGCAGAGACTGTTGAATTCTATCAAATAACTGAATGGAGTTAAAGACTTCATTGTGACTAACATATTGATGAGTGCAAGTAACTGCCATGAATAGGTTTTCCATTTCATCTATATTCATATAATAATGGTTATAATAACTTGGACTTTACCTTTGTTGCCTGAACTGGATTATTTAGTTTATAATATTTCTGCAATGTGAATTCAGCATTTTGTCTCAATAATAAGCCAAGAGGCTAAAACTGACTGGTTTCCTTAGTGATTTGGAATGTTAATTAGTAAGCAAATGCACGTGCAATTTCATGCAATTGTAAGATGTTGGTACCTTGAGGGCCAGGCATCAATTTATTCAATTCACAGGCAGTGGCTTGGCTGCGGCAGATATTTGGGAGGTTCGTGCGCCCACATCAAAGAGGAGGTGTTTCAATCAGGGCAGTGACTTTGATTGATGGTTTATTGGAACATTAGGAACAGGAGTCGGCTATTCAGCCCCTCGATCCTGTTCCGCTATTCAAGTAGATCATGCCTGATCTGTACCTCAACTCCATTTACCTACCTTTGTTCCAGATCCCTTGATACCTTTACTCAACAAAAATCTAGTTCTGAGTCTTGAAAATTTCAATTGACCCAGCATCCGTAGCTTTTTTGGGAGCAAGGTCCAGATTTCTCCAGTGTGAAAAAGTATTTCCTGATTTTACTCCTAAAGGGCCTAGCTCTAATTTGAAGGTTATGCCCTCTCATACTGGATTCCCCCATTAGAGGAAATCGTTTCTCTGCATCTACCATATTGATTCCCTTTATCATTTTAAACACATCAATTAGATCACCCCTCAGCCTCCTAAACTCAAGGGAATACAAGCCACATTTATGCAAACTGTCCTTGTAATTTAACCCTTTAAGCCCTGGTATTCTGGTGAATCAATGCTGCACCACTTCCAAGGCCAATATCTCTTTCCTGAGGTTCGGTGCCCAAAACTGAACGCAGATGGGGTCTGACCAAGATTCTGTACAACTGAAGCATCACTTCCTCACTTCGGATATCCAACCCCATGAGAGAAAGACCAACATTCCATTATTCTTTTTGATTACATTTTGTACCTGTGAACTAGCTTTATGTTATTTCTGTACATGGACATCTAAATCCCTTTGCTCCTCTGAATTCCTCACCATTAACATATATTCTGTTTGCTTTCTCAGATCTAAAGTGGATAACCTCACACTTCTCTACATTGTTTTGCCCACTCACTTAGTCTGCCTATGTCCCTTTGTAATTTCCCCCTCACATCCACCTAACTTACTGTGCCTCTTAACTTAGCATGCTCAGTTATACAACTCATCCAAGTCATTAAGATATATGGTGAAAAGCTGGGATGTGGGACTAAGCACGACTGCTCTTTCAAGGAGCTAGCACAGGCACAATGGGCCAAATGGCCTCCTTCTATGCTGTAAGTTTCTATGAATCTATTCTATGAATCTATGAATCTATTCTATGAATCTAGCTGAGGCTCCTGTACAGATCCCACTTGTCACATCCCGCCAATCAGAGCATGTTCTCTTTATCCTTACTCTCTGCCTCCCACTTCCCAACCAGTTACCAACCCATGTCACATGGTTACCTCCAATTCCATGCGCTCTCGTTTTTGCTACTAATCCTTTGTGCATCACCTTATCAAATGCATTCAGGAAGTCCATATAGACAACATCCATAGACACTTCCCTCTCCACCTTGTTAGTGACCTCAAAAACCTTAACTAGATTAGTCATATATAACCTACCCTTCATAAATCCATGCTGATTCTCTTTGATCAACTCATACGTGTTCAAATGCTCAGTCTGTCCCTGATGATAGATTCCAGTAACTTCCCCAGAACTGATGAAGCTGTAGTTACCTGGTTTCTCCCCCCTCCCCTCTTAATTAATGGAGTGACATTTGTAATTTTCCAATCTAAGTGCACAATTCCTGAATCTAGAGCCCTTTGGAAAATTATGAGTAACGCATCTGTAATATCCTCAATTATTTTTTTTTGTTGTGAGCTGTGCCTTGGCAAGTAACAATAAGAACTTACGTGTTAAAAGTCTAGGCGAATTAGCTTCACTAGGAGTGGTAAAGCAATATTTAAATAGTTAGTACATTTCTTGTTTTCAGAAATGAGGAGCATAGGAAATTGACAGTTCTCACTGTGAAAACTGCATATGGTTCCTTCATGTATTTTATGAAAAAATAAACCAGTTGATAGATTGAAGCTGTGCCAGATTCAATAGAAAGTTTTTAAGTCTGCCTTCTGTAAACAGAAAAAGCAGATGGATAGTTCAGTAGCCAGTACACAGAGAATGGTTCTCTGTTACAATCTCCAGGACATGCTCTAATTTAATTAGATATTTGGCAGTGAAAGGTGCACTCCAAATTATAGGGAATGCGAGGTCTGCATATGAAAGTGAATGGTGACACTGAAAAGACCTTGTTCAAAAACCAAAAGCTTTGACATGATAAATAAAGGTATATATATAGTGTATTTATTTATTAGAATTATTGACAGATATCTTTTGCACACAGTAAGAGTATTTATTGGCATATCACGCAGGACAATAAATAGAAACGTTCATCTTTTTCAGAATAAAATTGTTTAATTAGAAACTAACTTGAATAAAAGAAAAAAGCTAACAATAAACAGCAACAGTATAAGCTTTGGAACTGAGAAGCTATTAGATTTTTCAAACAGAATGAATTTGATTTGCTAACATCTTTGATTTATTTTATTTTATATGTGTTTTATAAACTTCTTGGCATTTGCTCGTCTACTGTGCCTTTGCTTTCTTTCCTTAGGTCGGTTTTCTTGAAGGTTATTTTCTAGGTTTCCTTCCACTTTACTTTTGTTGGATTCATTTGCTTTGTTAAAGCTTGTGATGCCTGTCTCTCTTTCTGAACTGATCAAGCTCTGCATGTCTCCAGACTCATTGCTCCTGTCTGGACTGCGTTTTGCTCGAGATGCTTTGTACACTGTGCTGTTAAGGGGTGGGTTGGTTGGTTCCTCGCAGTTATTTTCTATGCAATCACATGTATCCACATAGATGTATGGGTACTGAAAAGTACTTCCATCAGGGCACAACAAAATAGTTTTCCTTTGGTGGGTCTTCATCTCTTGACAACAAATACATGTGTGCTCCATTGAATTTGCTTCTGAAGAATACCTATTATTAGACATAGTATAAGAGAATTAAAACATGAGAAAACATGAGACAAAGCCCTCTTACATAATAAAAAAAGACCATGTGGGGGAGCAGGTACACCAAATAAAAAAATTATTACTTACTTAGAGTAAGTACCACACATTCCTTCACATGCTGCCATTTCCACTTTGTCCAACGACTTGCAGCCATCGTGCGTAATCTGGACCATCACGTTTGTACGCTTACAACTCTGCTTTTCTTGACCTGTGTTATGATTGTAAATATGATCATTTAGAAACTGAGTATAGGACTTCCAATATGAAAAGAGAACAACAGCACTTACTCTGACTAATAACATTGGTTTGGTGGCTAAAAAGGCTTATGAAAATTGGGGTTAATGAAACAGATCCAAATTTTCTATTCCGAAAGCTGGAGGTGAGTGTACCCTACTCACATTTCTGTAGATCTATATTTTCAATGTTGATATTTTTATATAAGTTAATGTTATTTTCACTGAGCAAAAAAGTGAACAAAAATATTAAACTTTTTACACCATCTATAATATCAGGAAGTGGCATCGCAATGAATGTCTTAATCTTTAGCAAGTGGCATCTCAGTACGTGTAACATTAGCAAGTGGCACACATACTCTCTGAGGTAACATAAGCAAGTGGCACACATACTCTGAGGTAACATTAGCAAGTGGCACACATACTCTCTGAGGTAACATTAGCAAGTGGCACACATACTCTCTGAGGTAACATGAGCAAGTGGCACACATACTCTCTGAGGTAATATTAGCAAGTGGCACACATACTCTCTGAGGTAATATAAGCAAGTGGCACACATACTCTCTGAGGTAACATTAGCAAGTGGCACACATACTCTCTGAGGTAACATTAGCAAGTGGCACACATACTCTCTGAGGTAACATTAGCAAGTGGCACACATACTCTCTGAGGTAACATTAGCAAGTGACACACATACTCTCTGAGGTAACATTAGCAAGTGGCACACATACTCTCTGAGGTAACATTAGCAAGTGGCACACATACTCTCTGAGGTAACATTAGCAAGTGACACACATACTCTCTGAGGTAACATTAGCAAGTGGCACACATACTCTCTGAGGTAACATTAGCAAGTGGCACACATACTCTCTGAGGTAACATTAGCAAGTGGCACACATACTCTCTGAGGTAACATTAGCAAGTGGCACACATACTCTCTGAGGTAATATAAGCAAGTGGCACACATACTCTCTGAGGTAACATTAGCAAGTGACACACATACTCTCTGAGGTAATATTAGCAAGTGGCACACACACTCTCTGAGGTAACATTAGCAAGTGGCACACATACTCTCTGAGGTAACATTAGCAAGTGGCACACATACTCTCTGAGGTAACATTAGCAAGTGGCACACATACTCTCTGAGGTAACATTAGCAAGTGGCACACATACTCTCTGAGGTAACATTAGCAAGTGACACACATACTCTGAGGTAACATTAGCAAGTGGCACACACACTCTCTGAGGTAACATTAGCAAGTGGCACACATACTCTCTGAGGTAACATTAGCAAGTGGCACACATACTCTGAGGTAACATTAGCAAGTGGCACACATACTCTCTGAGGTAACATTAGCAAGTGGCACACATACTCTCTGAGGTAACATTAGCAAGTGGCACACATACTCTCTGAGGTAATATAAGCAAGTGGCACACATACTCTCTGAGGTAACATTAGCAAGTGGCACACATACTCTCTGAGGTAACATTAGCAAGTGGCACACATACTCTCTGAGGTAATATAAGCAAGTGGCACACATACTCTCTGAGGTAACATTAGCAAGTGACACACACACTCTCTGAGGTAACATTAGCAAGTGGCACACATACTCTCTGAGGTAACATTAGCAAGTGGCACACATACTCTCTGAGGTAACATTAGCAAGTGGCACACATACTCTCTGAGGTAACATTAGCAAGTGGCACACATACTCTCTGAGGTAACATTAGCAAGTGGCACACATACTCTCTGAGGTAATATTAGCAAGTGGCACACATACTCTCTGAGGTAACATAAGCAAGTGGCACACATACTCTCTGAGGTAACATAAGCAAGTGACACACATACTCTCTGAGGTAACATAAGCAAGTGGCACACATACTCTCTGAGGTAACATTAGCAAGTGGCACACATACTCTCTGAGGTAACATTAGCAAGTGGCACACATACTCTCTGAGGTAATATTAGCAAGTGGCACACATACTCTCTGAGGTAATATTAGCAAGTGACACACATACTCTCTGAGGTAACATAAGCAAGTGGCACACATACTCTCTGAGGTAACATTAACAAGTGGCACACATACTCTCTGAGGTAACATTAGCAAGTGGCACACATACTCTCTGAGGTAACATTAGCAAGTGGCACACATACTCTCTGAGGTAATATTAGCAAGTGGCACACATACTCTCTGAGGTAACATTAGCAAGTGACACACATACTCTCTGAGGTAACATTAGCAAGTGGCACACATACTCTCTGAGGTAACATTAGCAAGTGGCACACATACTCTCTGAGGTAACATTAGCAAGTGGCACACATACTCTCTGAGGTAACATTAGCAAGTGGCACACATACTCTCTGAGGTAACATTAGCAAGTGGCACACATACTCTCTGAGGTAACATTAGCAAGTGACACATACTCTCTGAGGTAACATAAGCAAGTGGCACACATACTCTCTGAGGTAACATTAGCAAGTGACACACATACTCTCTGAGGTAACATTAGCAAGTGGCACACATACTCTCTGAGGTAACATTAGCAAGTGGCACACATACTCTCTGAGGTAACATTAGCAAGTGACACACATACTCTCTGAGGTAACATTAGCAAGTGGCACACATACTCTCTGAGGTAACATTAGCAAGTGGCACACATACTCTCTGAGGTAACATAAGCAAGTGGCACACATACTCTCTGAGGTAACATTAGCAAGTGGCACACATACTCTCTGAGGTAACATTAGCAAGTGGCACACATACTCTCTGAGGTAATATAAGCAAGTGGCACACATACTCTCTGAGGTAACATTAGCAAGTGGCACACATACTCTCTGAGGTAACATAAGCAAGTGGCACACATACTCTCTGAGGTAACATGAGCAAGTGGCACACATACTCTCTGAGGTAACATTAGCAAGTGGCACACATACTCTCTGAGGTAACATTAGCAAGTGGCACACATACTCTCTGAGGTAACATAAGAAAGTGGCACACATATTCTCTGAGGTAACATTAGCAAGTGGCACACATACTCTCTGAGGTAACATTAGCAAGTGGCACACATACTCTCTGAGGTAATATAAGCAAGTGGCACACATACTCTCTGAGGTAACATTAGCAAGTGGCACACATACTCTCTGAGGTAACATTAGCAAGTGGCACACATACTCTCTGAGGTAACATTAGCAAGTGACACACATACTCTCTGAGGTAACATTAGCAAGTGACACACATACTCTCTGAGGTAACATTAGCAAGTGACACACATACTCTCTGAGGTAACATTAGCAAGTGGCACACATACTCTCTGAGGTAACATAAGCAAGTGGCACACATACTCTCTGAGGTAACATTGGCAAGTGGCACACATACTCTCTGAGGTAACATTAGCAAGTGACACACATACTCTCTGAGGTAATATAAGCAAGTGGCACACATACTCTCTGAGGTAACACTAGCAAGTGGCACACATACTCTGAGGTAACATTAGCAAGTGGCACACATACTCTCTGAGGTAATATAAGCAAGTGGCACACATACTCTCTGAGGTAACTCTAGCAAGTGGCACACATGCTCTCTGAGGTAATATAAGCAAGTGGCACACATACTCTCTGAGGTAACACTAGCAAGTGGCACACATACTCTCTGAGGTAACATTAGCAAGTGGCACACATACTCTCTGAGGTAATATAAGCAAGTGGCACACATACTCTCTGAGGTAACATTAGCAAGTGGCACACATACTCTCTGAGGTAACATTAGCAAGTGGCACACATACTCTCTGAGGTAACATTAGCAAGTGGCACACATACTCTCTGAGGTAATTTCAGCAAGTGGCACACATACTCTCTGAGGTAACATTAGCAAGTGGCACACATAATCTCTGAGGTAACATTAGCAAGTGGTACACATACTCTCTGAGGTAACATTAGCAAGTGGCACACATACTCTCTGAGGCAACATTAGCAAGTGACACACATACTCTCTGAGGTAACATTAGCAAGTGACACACATACTCTCTGAGGTAACATTAGCAAGTGGCACACATACTCTCTGAGGTAACATTAGCAAGTGGCACACATACTCTCTGAGGTAACATTAGCAAGTTGCACTTCAGTGAGTGTGTAATTTTATCAAGTGGCACCTCAGCCAGTGTGTATAATATTAGCAATGACACTTCAGTGTGTGTGTAAAATTAGGAAGTGGCAATTAATTTAATAACGTTGATTTTAACCCCCCACCTGGTGGGAATGGTGCGGGCGGGGTATTAAGCTGGTGTGGGGGGTTGTACGCATTCCCGACCACTGCCATCATAATTTACCTCAGGACAGGCATGGGAGGACCACCAGCCCCAAGTAGGCAGGTGGTACATCACATGGAAAAGTCATGGCCCGATTACATCATCAGCACTGCAATTTCATTTTAATTTACAAATTCAAGAGATCCAACCTCAATAGCGCTACACTGTAGGAAGTCCACGGAGTTGCCAGAAGAGGCAAAGGTAAATTAGCAAATTTTACTTTTATGTGGAATCCTTCTTGGCCAGGAGGAGCAGGACTGCTCCCCCTGGCTCTACAAGGAGTCCTTGGTCCTTCCCTACCTTGGCCTTGCCTCTCCCTCCCACGGTGGGGATCTTCACCCAAACCTCCTTCACAGCACTAATTTCATGCTGGGTCCCATTCCCTTGCATCCCCGGTATCCTTGGACTTCTGACCCCATTTGTGCTCCTGCCTGCCGGCCTTGACATCACTCCCACTGGTTTTGGGTGGGAGTCAGTGGTGTGATATATAAATGAGGCCTGTGATTTAAAATGCCCCAGGTCTCAGGATTACCTGTGGCAAAAATCGGCAACAGCAATTTTCAGGCTGTAACGAACATTTCGGGGGTGAAATTCTTCATTACACACACTGTGGGTAATTTTGACTTTGTACCATAGTGTAAAATGGGTGATTGCGAAATCAATGGAAATAAAAATCAGGAGAGGTGTAAAATGGCCTGCCGATTTGGTATCACTTGTTTTACACTATCGCACAAAATCAATATTACCCCCACAGTGTGTTAAATGGGAGTCACATTTTTAACCCTTGTTTATGTACTTAAGGCTGCATAACTTTACTTTCTGCACTACTAGATTTTGGTGCTTTAAAACTAATAAATAATTGAGACTATGAACCAATACAGCTGAGAAATACATAATTCCTCAGCAGCTTGGAGGAAGGAGACAGAAAGGAAAAACTCAATTTCTGTGTTAACTTACGGTTTGATGGCACAGGGAAGTGCTTTACTGTGCTGCAGTGGGACAATCCAGTAATACACAGAAGGTATAGGAAATCATGACGTTTGAAGTCAACATGGGAACACATATATAGAAAAGCTGGAGGTATGTGACTTGAGGTTAAATGCTAGGGTGAGAAATGAGGATGGCTGAGAATAAACATGAGCAGCCATAAATGAAGGCCTGTCATGTTTCAAGATTTTTGACTACTTAGCCTAGAAGAGATTTTTGGTTTAAGGTGTAATATATTTATGATATCAAGTCAAAATGCTGGAGTCATTAGAAAAAGGGTGACTGGGACTGTTGTAAGAACTCTCCCAAAAGGAGATGGGTTAGCCATTAAAACCATCACCCATATCATTTTGAGATAATGGAGGGATTGTTAGCATATTCCAACGCACTCTAGTGAAATTTGCACACATAATGCTAGGAAGGGGTTCAGGTCACATTATCATATGACTAAACACTGGCCAATAAAGGTAAAATCCTCATCATAAGGAACATGGGGTCTCCTTATGGAAGAAACCAATAACTCAAAACCTGAGAAAATACCTAGTGCAGAACTCAAGTTTGTAGTACTGCCATATATGTCGAAAGACATTGAGTACTGTGATTAATTTTTTACCCTTAGGTTTTTTTCACTCATCAAAAAGCCAGATGCTTAAATGGAGGATTTTTTCTATTGAGTGGTTTAAAGAACTAGTAATACATTTTTACACTTTATTCATAATACTGTAATACCATAAATTTTTAACACTCACATGTCTTACAACAGCCATCTCCAGTTGTAATAATTGTGTCCTGTAGCATCAAACAAAGTTGTAAATGTAAAATTTCAAATAATGTTAAAGATCATATTATGGTGAGTTGTACATTTTGTATAAAGATAGTAATTGGAAGGATCAAGAACTAGCAACATGCTGGCACAGGATTTTTATTCATCATTCGAATTAACATTTGGCA
Organism: Somniosus microcephalus; assembly: GCF_052327205.1. NCBI lineage: Eukaryota > Metazoa > Chordata > Chondrichthyes > Squaliformes > Somniosidae > Somniosus > Somniosus microcephalus. Next base: position 11,438,277 of record NC_141001.1, on the reverse strand, counting down.
ACGGTTTGATCTTGAGTCAAGAATAATTAACTTTCCCATATTCTTTTTGAGACCTGCTTGAAATACTTTTACCCAACAAGCCTCCGCCATCCCCAGTGAGTGTGAGGATACAAGTAACAGCAGGGGAGAGCTGCAAATTCTTCCGGTGCGACTTGCACCTGGTCCAGTTTGTACCAGTTGGAATTTTTGAATGCTAACTCAGCAAAGGCTTTTTTTCTATTTTATTCTAAATTGCTATGTACTAACACTGGAAGACAACGTTAGAATAATTTTAATAGAGTTACATTTTTGGCCTAATTTTAAACAATGCAGCTCATTTATAAATTCATACAAAGTTGCAGTCCTATTAAGTATTTTCATGAAACTGGTGCATACTCACTGGTTCACAGTCCTCTGGATGAAAATCAGGACAAACAACCTTGGAACTGGTAGATATTAAGCTGTCATTAATTTGTATGCATCCATAAACTGTACAGTTGTCATAAGGTGAAGGCCACATAGTCCCAGGCTAGAACAGCATGCAAAAAGAAGATAACAGTGAGTTCAAAAAGTATCATTAATTTATTATATGCTAAATTCGGTATGTGGGGCGTGTATTTCATTGAAAACTCATTAAAATACCCACAGTACCTGTTATACCTTTAGATAATGTTGTAATAGGTGTTTTCAATGTTGAACCTGTCACAGTGTGTGACACAAAACAGCTGTTATTTTACAGTGACTGAATGTCATCCTATTATTGCAAACTGCCGACCAGATTTCCACAAATCACTCAAAATGATTCTGCTTTTTTTTTCATTGCTATTTTTTCTCAGTAACTGAAATTTATAATGTCCAAAACAAGGATTTAACCAAAGTAAAAAAATCATATTCCACAATAACATGATAAAGTGTATACACCAAATTATCTTTTGTATTAATCCCTTCATTTAAGTTTTTAAGGCCTCACCTCCCTCAAAAACCTAAGATTAGACTTGGTATTTTTGCCCAGAGCTCTGACTCTGTGAGATGAATTTGAATTGTGCTGTCTGGGCAGATGCAGTGTACATAATTTCCCAGAATGCATTAGTACCATTCAGTCAGCTGTATCCATGAATTTTGTTTTAGTTTCTAGCAGTTGCTGCACAGTAGCTTTTATTCAACTAATCGCTGAGGTAAAATTAATATTGAGTCTTTTTTAAAACCTGGGACATAGAAACAGGTGTGGCCATTCAGCCCCTCGAGCCTGTTCCACCATTCAATTAGATCATGGCTGATCTGTATCTTAACTCCATCTACCTTAAATAAATAAATAAACACAATATACCCTAAATAAACAGAGACGCTGTTTGTGGGTGTTTGTGTGTGGGACAAAGGGAAACAATGTGCTCTGATTAAACACCTGTTACAACTTTTGTTTTATGTTCTATAATGATTAGAAGGTGCATCATGCTGAGGGGAGGGGGGAGAGAAATAATGTTAGTTCATTTTTTTTAAAAAGCAATTGAATTTTGAAGGCAACTCATTTATGCTTTTTGGACAGTCAATGCTAGTCGCTATACCTATGAGGGAAAGAAACTAGGGTAAGAGAGGGATGAGAGAGGAAGTGCATTGAGGAAGATAGATAGACTGGGATCAGAGACAGAGGTTAGAGAGAGTTACAGTGTGTCTTCCTTCATTTAATGTTATTTCAATTTTCAGGAAAACAGCAGTTGAATTTTGAAACCAACTGACTATTTCTCCTGTGTTTTGTTTATTTTTTAATGGTAAGAGACTCGGAGGTATGGAGAAGCTAAAGGATGTAAGTGTTCATGTACAGAAATCATCAAAAGCTAGTGCATAGGTGAAAAATGTAATCAATAAAGGCAAAATTAATATTGACCTTTATATCAACAAGATTGGATATCAAAAGTGCGGAAATGATGCTTCATTGTATAGAGCCTTGGTTAGACTCCATCTTGATTGCTGTGTTCAGTTTTGGATAATGACCCTCAGGAAAGCTCTATTGACCTTGGAGGGAGTACATCACAGATTCACCAGAATTATACCTGGCTTAAAGAGTTAAATTATGAGGACAGGTTTAATAAACTTGGCTTACCTCCTCTTGAGTTTAGAATGTTGAGGGGTGATCTAATTGAGGTATTTAAATGATTAAGGAATTTGATAGGGTCGATACAAAGAAATTATAATCTCGAGTGGGGCAATCCAGAACAAGAGAGGATAATGTTAAAATTAGAGTTAGGCCATTTAGGAGTGAAATTAGGAAGCACATTTTCACATGAAGGGCAGTGGAAATGTGGACCCCACTCCACCAAAAGACTGGATACTAGATCAATTGAAAGTTTCAAGACTGAGAGCAATAGATTTGTGTTAGGTAAGGGTATCAAGGGATATGGAAGAAAGGCAGATAAATAGAGTTGAAGTAGAGATCAGCTATGGCCTAATTAAATGGCTGATCAGACTCGAGGGGCCGAATGGCTACTCAAGGCTACTATGTTTACAGTGGGAAAAGTTCAAATGCTAATTGCTTACACCTGTAGGACAGAGATTTTAATTTCTAGCACCTTTGAGATAAAGGGAAAGAAAGTGAGAGAGAGAGACAAAGAGGAAGACCCAAATAGAGAGAAAGGCAGACGGACAGTTTATCTCCTCAATCTAATTTGATTTCTTTTTAAAAAGCTGATCTTTGGAAGTAAACAAAGCCTCTTTGAGGGAAACAGACAAGTAGGGAGGGTAGGCTTGTGGGGAGCAAGTGGGACTGGGGGAGAGTGGATGGAGGGTTAACAGTAGGGTGAATAAAAGCAAAGCAAGAAGGAAGAAAAAATATAGGTGTTGAGTAACTAGTTAAAAGGTAGGGTAATGATAGGATGGATGCAATGGTAGGAAGGTGAAGGGGTAGGGTATGTGATGGGAGCAAGGAGTGGGGAGAAGCACGAGAGCCTGGGGCAGGCAATAGGAAAATAGCCACTGAGGGACACCTTTTCCTCACAACTTTCATCTCAGTGCAGCCTGCAGGCTTTGGCGGCTCTTTTCCCTACCACGCCATGCCATACCACCCATCACCTTCCACCCAAATGAAAAGAAGAAAAAGAGAGTAAGAAGCAGAAGATGACACAGGGAGAAGTAAAAGAGTTAATGAGAGAGAAAGAGAAGTGAAGAAAAGAGAAAGATAGAAGCAGAACAGGAAAGAGAGAGAGAGAAAAAGCAACACAAAGGCATGGAGACAGGTAAGAAAGTGACCATATTCTCTAGTTTATCGTGTCCATTATAGGAGATCAACTAGTAATAATTACTGATTTATTGGCACAAAATAAAGTAGCAGAGAATCAATTCTTTATTTTAAAATAATAATTATACAAACCGGCAGCAGATGGACAGATTGGTCTCCCGGATGTATCACACATCTAGTCTGGACACATTTACCACAACATTCTCCAATCACCTCTTGGTACTCAAATCCCTGTTGCAAAATACATTGGTTACTCCCACAAAAAATCTAGATTTAAACTGTTTCTGCAAAATCTTTGTTACACTTCAGAGGTAAAATTATAACTTGTTTTTAATTTCTAAATGTTTAGTTTCAATACTTGATTGTACTTGGCCTCTGAGGGAACAGTAGCATAGTGGTAATGTTACTCATAATCCAGAGACATGAGTTCAAATCCCACTATGGCAGCTGGGGAATTTATATTCAGTTAAATAAATCTGGAATAAAAAGCTAGTATCAGTAATGCTGACCATGCAACTACCGGATTGCTGTAAAAACCCATCTGGTTCACTAATGTCCTTTAGCGAAGGAAATCTGCCGTTCTTACCCGGTCTGGCCTATATGTGATTCCAGACCCACAGCAATGTGGTTGACTCTTAAATGCTCCCAGCAAGCTGCTCAAGGGCAATTAGGGATGGGCAATAAATGCTGCTCTTGCCAGCGATGCCCACATCCCATGAATGAGTTAAAAAATATATATTTTAACGCTGTTTCCTCTCATAGGGCACAGATCAGTCATGGTCAAACTGCTCCCAAGCTGCTACCGCTGTCTCTCTGAACTGCTGGTAGGGATTGCCTGGCAGAGAACTGAGGACAACATGCATGCCATCTATGGTACTTGTAATTTACACAGCCAGTGCCATGTGTTGGTTTCCTTTCTGTAATCACCAACCCTCAATGCATATCCTCCATTTAATTACTCTAACATGATTGACCATTCTCAGATAATCAAACATATATATGGCCTAGAAATTCGGTGGGCTGCGCCACCAGTTAGCGCCTAAAGAGGGCACTCAGTGGCTTTAGCGCCACTGGCCGCGCCTCCCGTGATATTTAGCTGGGGCGCTAATGGCGGCATTAACCTGTTGCGCTGCGCCGCCTCCGATGACATCATCGGTGTGCGCAGCGCCCTGCTACCGCCCCGATCTTGATATTTGGCAGCGACCGCCTCTGTAGCGCTGTTCGCAAATGGCGCCCGGTTCACGGGGCCTTCCTGTGGTGGCAGTGGCGCAAATTAAGGTGGAGGTGTGGGGCGGCCATTTTTTTCGGCGGCCGCCTGCCAGCACCTCTGTCCCCGGCCTCCTGATCACCCCCCGCGGCATTGCCGGCTGTTTTCCGAGAGCCCGGCACTTCTCCTCGGTGCCGGGCTCTTTTGCCGGCACTCGCGATCTCTGATCGCGCTGGTGCAGGCCCCTCCCCCTTAAGAATGGGAGGAAGGCCTGCAGTACCGCAGCGCGCCATGCCGCAGCGTGTGGTGCTACGGCACGTTGCGCTGCGATATTCAGTTTCAGCGCCCTAAGAGGGACGCGGAGCGCCTCGAGCCTCGCCCCGTGTCCCTCTTGGGGCGCTCAAGCTGAATTTCCGGTGGTCGCTACTGCTCCAAACGCTGCGCTAAATCCGGCGCCCAGGCGAGCTTGGCGCCCCGTTTGCGGCTCCACCCAATTTCTCCCCCATAAATTCTTACTTGTCCACACTTGTTGCATTCAACCTTTTGACATTCAATGATGTTCAGCAGAGTTGCTGCGTTTGTGTCGTTGATGCAAGTACATATTTGACAGGAGGAGAGAGGAACAATTGCTCCAGGCTATATGGGGAGAAGAAAACGAGTGAATTTGTTTTTATCATTACTTAAACTGAACTAATAAATTGAAAGAAAAGACCACTTTCAAAATAACCAACTTACACGGTACTCTGCCCCTTCATTTACACAAACACCCAATGGCTCTATGAAGGAAATATAACAAGCACCATCAAGTTAATGGCAGCAGACAAAAGTTAAACACAATATATTGCTTTAAAATAAATTGTCTAATTAATCCTAATCAGTGGCACAATTATTTTTAGTAGGACAAGTATTAATCACTGATGTGCAAACTAATACCAATGTCAAATACATTACATTTCCAGTGCACTGGGTCCAGGAGTAATTCTTGTCTGTACACTGAGTATGTGCATGACAAATACCAGCAGAATGAGTTACAAAGCAGCTCATAGAGTACATTGGGAGGAATTTTCCAGGGGGTTAGTGGGCGGGATCAGTGGTGGGTCGGATGGGAAAGTGTTTTTTTTTTGACAGCAGATCGGGACCCCGCTGTCAACCCGCCACCACGCACCTTTCCCAATGTCGGGTCTGTCAGCGCTGAGCACACCCGACAGGCAGCGGCGGGGGACCCAATTAAGCTCATGGTTGCCTTGTTAACAGATCATTAACCAGGAATGGCCTCACCATGACCAGATTTACTTCACTTGATGCTGTACACTTTGGCTGCCACATAATGCGCCAGGTTGGCACCACCCCACACTAACACTATAAAGCATCCATACAATGTCCAAGCCATTCCTTTCACGCTCACCACCATTGCGAGAGGTACCGTTATATTTCACCATTCACTGCAGCTCACTAAGCCACTTCCAAAAGTGCACACAAATCTGTCCAAGAACGGAAAGTGTTGAAAATAAAGGTTTCAATGTTTGACAGCACATTAACAGAAACTTTACCTCAACATTGGATAAAATACCCAAGTGCCTACCCTTGTATGTTGTTAGTTGATATGATTGCACTAGGATGAGGATGAGTGTGAGGGGTGGCTAGTGAGATGGGGATGTAATAATGTAGATAGAGAGGGATGGGTGGAGGTGCAAGGTAAGTTGTTGTGAGTAAGGATATGCAGGAGTAGGGTAGGAAAGGCAGAGTGATGGGGTTGTGATGAGAGGCACAACAGGATGAAGGTGAGTGTGGCTTTGTACTAACGTTTTGTGATCTAATGAGATCGTTGAAAGGTTTGCGCCACTGTAGCCTGGTCCTCCTGATGAGAGCCCTGCTTGTGACCTCCTCTGCAATGTGCAACTAGGCTGTGTTGCTCTCCTGGGAAGTCTCTTCCACCCATTGGAAGGGAAGAGGACCTCCCTGCGTGCTCTGACTCCCTCCATAAGCATATTATGGAGGGAGTCATGGGAGAACCTGGGTGCAGCCCTGCTGTGCAGTCATTGTCAGTGTTTGCAGCGCTTCAATGCTGTAGAACACTGACAGCACAAATGTCAAAATAAAGTTGTCCATGGTCCCTTTAAGGAAACCGGCTGACGACGCGTCATGAAATGACGTCACCAGATCCGCTTCCTCTAATTGGACCGGGAAACATGCTGGGCGGGCTTAACAAGCCTTATCAACACAAATTCATTTCAGACAGCGGGATGGAGCCACCAGTGGGGTCGCGATTCGACATCACTCGCCCCAGACCCGCCGAGGTGAGCAAAATCCCGGCCATTGAGTCCGTAAGAAGCGAATCTCTGTACATTGGTCCTGATTTTTACTGGGGGAGGGGCAAGCATTAGGCTTGCGCCACTTCGCCAATGTGAATCCCGGGTCATTTTAACTCCAGGGCCTCATTAAGTAAGTTAGGCTTGACTCCTGCCCAAACCAATTGGCGCCAGCGGGCAGGAATGGACGAGCAGAGGAGGCCTAACTTGCAGAGCCCGGAGGAGCATTCTTGATCCTCCTGGCCTACTAAGAAACCTTTAAAAAAAAACCTTACATTTCTGTCCCTCTTCTGGGCCTGCTCTTTCTTGGTGCCCGTAGTTGCTGGCAAGGCCAAAAAACATGTTAAAATGGCATTGGGGTCTGACTGACATCATCAGACCCGGAGACATGGGTACCAGTGCGTAGGAGCCAGACGTCGCCTATGGTGCCTGTTATGCCTGCCATCTCTATGGTGGTCCTCCTGATTTTACTCTCATATCAGAGGAACAGGGCAAGCCCAAAGGAAATCTCATTATTCACAAGGCTCAGTCTGTAAGATTGATTTTTTTTAAATAAACTTACCTGCAGCTCCTGAAGTTCTGAGGAAGGGGCACAGCAGTCTCCTGCAGATAGCTCCGGGTCCATTGTAACCTTCACACTCCAGCACCCATGGCATGCCACAAGCAGGCCTCAATGCCTCTGTCACTGTGGCAGCATTGTTTTCAGGAGACTGTGCAGAGGTTGTTTGGGAGGGCAATGGATCATTGGGCTAAGATCCGCCTTCCTGCTATCATTTTATAGGCTGTTTTTATTGCATGGGGCTTCAGCCCTAAGCCTCCATCCGCACTTTCCTCCCTTTTTTGCCCTGGGAGCACCCAAGAATGAGCAAAATCTCCAGCCAATCACGTTTATGAGTGATTCATTTGAGTACATTAAAATGATCTTTGTCTCATTTTCACCCACAATTTGAGTGCAATGGATACAAAGATCATTTCAATTTCAAGTGAAAATTTGACAGTAATGTGACAGTAAATCTGTGCCCACTTTCGGTGCTGCCCAATTTTTTGATGGGGTGGGGGTTTGGTGCACAGACCTCTCACACCTGAAACAGGTGAGAGACTGATAAATACATTTAAATTATCCCATCATGGCATCATTATGATGATAAGCCTTGGCTCAGTGGTAGACCTCTCTCCTGAGTCAGACGGTTGTATATTCAAGTACTACTCCAGAAACTTGAGTACAAGATCAAGGCTGACACTCCAGTGCAGTACTGACGGAGTGATGCTCTGTTGAAGGTGCTGTCTTTCAGATCAGACATTAGACCAAGGCCCTGTCCGCCCTCAGGTGGACGTAAAAGAACCCACAGCACTATTCCGAAGAAGAGCAGGCTCACCGGTGTCCTGGCCAATATTTCTCCCTTAACTAACATCTGGTCATTATCACATTGCTTTTTGTGGGAGCTTGCTGTGTATAATTTGGCTGCTGCATTCCCTGTATTACAACAGTGACTACACTGCAGAAGTATTTAATTAGCTGTAAAGCGCTTTGAAACATAGAAACATAGAAGACAGGAGCAGGAGTAGGCCATTCGGCCCCTCTAGCCTGCTCCGCCATTCAATGCGATCATGGCTGATCATCCAAGTTCAGTACCCGGTCCCTGCTTTCTCCCCATACCCCTTGATCACTTTAGCCTTAAGAAATATATCCAACTCCTTCTTGAATATATTTAATGAATTGGCCTCTACTGCCTTCTGTGGTAGACAATTCCACAGGTTCACCACTCTCTGGGTGAAGAAATTCCTCCTCATTTCTGTCCTAAAAGGCCTACCCCTTATCCTTAGACTGTGACCCCTGGTTCTGGACTCCCCGACCATCGGGAACACCCTCCCTGCATCTAGTCTGTCCAGTCCTGCCAGAATTTTATAAGATTCAATGAGATCCCCTCTCATTCTTCTAAACTCCAGCGAGTACAAACCCAATCGACCCAATCTCTCCTCATACGTCATTCCTGCCATCCCAGGTATCAGCCTGGTGAATCTTCGCTGAACTCCTTCCATGGCAAGAATATCCTTCCTCAGATAAGGCGACCAAAACTGCACACAATACTCAAGATGTGGTCTCACCAAGGCCCTGTACAACTGCAGCAAGACATCCTTGTTCTTGTACTCAAACCCTCTCGCTATGAAGGCCAACATACCATTTGCCTTCTTAACCGCCTGCTGCACCTGCATGCTTGCCTTCAGCGACTGGTGCACAAGGACACCCAGGTCTCGTTGCACTTCCCCTTCTCCCAATCTATTGCCATTCAGATAATAATCTGCCTTCCTGTTTTTGCCACCAAAGTGGATAACCTCACATTTATCCACGTTATATTGCATCTGCCATGCTTCTGCCCAATCACCCAACCTGTCCAAATCATCCTGTAGTTTCGCGGCATCCTCCTCAGAGCACACACGCCCACCCAGCTTTGTGTCGTCTGCAAATTTGGAGATATTACATCTAGTTCCCTTGTCTAGATCATTAATATATTGTGAATAGCTGGGGTCCAAGGACCGATCCCTGCGATACCCCACTCGTCACTGCCTGCCACTCGGAAAAAGACCTGTTTATTCCAACTCTTTGCTTTCTATCTGCCAACCAGTTCTCTATCCAAGTCAATACCTTGCCCCCAATCCCATGTGCCTTAACTTTACACGCTAATCTCTTATGTGGGACCTTATCGAAAGCCTTCTGAAAGTCCAGATACACCACATCCGCTGGTTCTCCCTTATCTATTTTACTAGTTACATCCTCAAAAAATTCCAGTAGATTAGTCAAGCACGATTTACCTTTTGTAAATCTATGTTGACTTTGTCCGATCCTGTCACTGCTTTCCAAGTGCTCTGCTATTACATCTTTTATAATGGACTCTAGCATTTTCCCCACTACCGATGTCAGGCTTACCTGTCTGTAATTCCCCATTTTCTCTCTACCACCTTTTTTGAATAGTGGGGTAACATTAGCTACCCTCCAGTCCATGGGTACTGTTCCAGATTCCATCGAATTTTGGAAGATGACCAGCAATGCATCTACTATTTCTACGGCCACTTCCTTAAGTACCGAGGATGTAGATTATCAGGCCCTGGGGATTTATCGGCCTTCAATCCCATCAATTTCCCTCACACCATTTCCCTACAAATACTGATTTCTTTCAGTTCCTCCCTTTCATCAGACCCTATGTTCCCCGACATTTCCGGGAGGTTATTTGTGTCCTCCTTTGTGAAGACAGAACCAAAATATGTATTTAATTGGTCTGCCATTTCTTTGTTCCCCATTATAAATTCCCCTGATTCTGATTGCAAGGGACCTACGCTTGACTTCACCAATCTTTTTCTCTTCACATATCTATAAAAGCTTTTACAGTCAGTTTTTATGTTCCCTGCAAGCTTACTCTCATATTCTATTTTCCCTTTCTTAATTCATCCCTTTGTCCTCCTTTGTTGAATCCTAAACTGCTCCCAATCTTCAGGTTTACTGCTTTTTCTGGCCAATTTATATGTCCTCTCCTTGGATCTTATGCTATCCCTAATTTCCCTCATTAGCCACGGTTGAGTCACCTTTTTTGTTTTATTTTTATGCCAAACTGGGATGAACAAATTCTGTAGTTCATCCATGCGGTCTTTGAATGTTTGCCATTGCCTATCCACCGTTAACCCTTTGAGTGACATTCCCCAATCAATCCTACCCAATTCGCGCCTCAGGTCATTGTAGTTTCCTTTATTTAAATTCAGGACCCTAGTCTCTGAGTCCACTACTTCATTCTCATCTTAATGAAGAATTCGATCATATTATGATCACTCCGACCCAAGGGGCCTCGTACAAGAAGATTGCTAATTAATCCTTTCTCGTTACATAATACCCAGTCTAAGATGGCCTGATCTCTGGTTGGTTCCTCGACATATTGGTCCAGGAAACCATCCCGTAAACACTCTAGGAATTCCTCCTCCACAGTATTGTTACTAATTTGTTTAGCCCAATCTATATGTAGATTAAAGTCACCCATGATGACTGCTGTGCCCTTTTTGCATGCTTCTCTAATTTCCCTTTTAAGGCCGTCTCCAACCTCCGCATTACTGTTTGGAGGTCTATATACCACTCCCACTAACGTGTTCTGCCCCTTGGTATTTCTCACTTCTACCCATAGAGATTCCACATCATCAGAGCTAATATCCTTCCTTACAATTGTGTTAATCCCTTCTTTAACCAGTAATGCTACCCCACCTCCCTTTCCTTTTTGCCTATCTTTCCTGAATATTAAATACCCCTGGATGTTGAGTTCCCAGCCTTGGCCACCCTGGAGACATGTTTCCGTAATCCCAATCAAATCATATTCGTTTACCTCTATTTGCGAAGCTAATTCATCCACCTTTTTACGAATGCTCCTCACATTAAGACACAAAGCCTTCAGGCTTGTTCTTTTAATGCTCTTAGACCTATTAGAATTATTATTTACTGTGGCCATGTTTGATTTAAACCGTTGATTTCTCTGACTGCCACTTTTGTTTTTACTCCTTCCTATCTTTTGCTTTTATCCTTGTTTCCCTTTCCTTTGTCCCCCTGCTCAGGTTCCCAACCCCTTGCCATTTTAGTTTAAACCCTCCCCCAGAGCACTAGCAAACACTCCCCCTAGGACATCGGTCCCAGCCCTGCCCAGGTGCAAACCGTCCAGTTTGAACTGGTCCCACCTCCCCCAGAACCGGTTCCAATGTCCCAGGAATTTGAATCCCTCCCCCTGTACCATTCCTCTAGCCATGTATTCATCTGAAATATTCTTCTATTTCTACTCTGACTAGCACGTGGTACTGGTAGCAATCCTGAGATTATTACCTTTGAGGTCCTATTTTTTAATTTACCTCCTATCTCCCTATATTCAGCTTTTACGACCTCATCCCGTTTTTTACCTATATCGTTGGTACCTATATGCACCATGACAACTGGCTGTTCACCCTCCCCTTCCAAGATGTTCTGCAGCCGCTCTGAGACATCCTTGACCCTTGCACCAGGGAGGCAACACACCATCCTGGAGTCTCATTTGCGGCCGCAGAAACGCCTATCTATTCCCCTTACAACAGAATCCCCTATTACTATAGCTCTACCCCTCTTTTTCCTCCCGTCCTGTGCAGCAGAGGCACCCCTGGTGCCAGGAAGTTGGCTGCTGCTGCCTTCCCCTGGTAAGCCATCCCCCCCATCAGTATCCAAAGCGGTATATCTGTTTGAGAGGGGGATGGCCACAGGGGACTCCTGCACTACCTGCCTGTGCCTGCTACTCTGCCTGTTGGTCACCCGTTCCCTTTCTGCCTGTGCCACCTTTACCTGTGGTGTGACCAACTGATTAAATGTGCTATTCACGACATCCTCAGCATCGCGAATGGTCCAGTATGTATCCAATCGCTGCTCCAGCACCGCAATGCGGTCTGCCAGTAGCTGCAACTGGACATAATTCCTGCACACATGGTTGTCAGGGACACAGGAAGTATCCCTGAGTTCCCACATAGTGCAGGAGGAGCATACCACGGCACCAGGCTGTCCTGCCATGACTTATCCCTTAGTTATTTGCAATTAAATTAAATCAAATCAATCCCACCAATTACACTACAGTTAAATGGTCTATTTAAGGGCCCTGGTTTACAAAAAGTCCCTGCTACATCACAGAGACTTTAGAAACTATAAACCACAGAGTTTAAGTTTATAAAAGAGAGAAATACTCACCAACCAATCAGGTACCTGCTTTCTGGTGACGTCACACTTCGATTACTTTTTACTTCTCTCCTTCCCTCCGAGTTTGGAGTTCGGAGATTAGTAAACCTACCTGGTCTCTTGGAGCCTCTTTTAGACTCCCTCTGCCGATCCGCGATTCCTGCCGACTCTCGCTCCGCACTGAGGCCTACCTGGTCTCTTGGAGTCTTTTATACAGCCGCCGCTCTGCTCCGCGATTCCCGCCGACTCTCGCTCCACACTGAGGCCTACCTGGTCTCTTGGAGCCTTTTATACAGCAGCCGATCCGCGATTCCCGCCGACTCGCGCTCCGCACTGAGGCCTACCTGGTCTCTTGGAGCCTTTTATACAGCCACCGATCCGCGATTCCCGCTGACTCTCATGCCGCACTGAGGCCTACCTGGTCTCTTGGAGCCTTTTATACAGCCGCCGATCCGCGATTCCCGCCAACTCTCACTCCTTAGGTCGTGAAAGGTGCTACATCAATGTAAGTCCTTTCATTTTCTTTTTAAGTGAAAAATCTTGGCACCTTGGCCCCGATATTAATGGGAGGGTGGGAAGGGTGCGGTGGAGCCCGGTAGTGGGTAAGTCCGATAGCTGGTGAAGAACCAGCAAGGCCGGGGATGTGAAGGCTTTACCGAACCTAACGACCGGGCCTCATTTAAATAAATCAACACAGACTCCCACCTGACATCTAGCCAGATTGACTTCCTGGCTGGCGGGTGGGAGCACAAAATAGTGGCAGGAGACTACAGCTGGGGACCCATGGCAACGGACCCTGGCTGTCAATGGGGAGGAAGGCTCGAATGAAGCATAAAAGGCTTGGGGCTGCAATCGGGAGAGGGCAGCATTACAGAGATTGGGGCTTCAATCGGAGCTGGGGAGGCCAAAGGCTTCTAGGTAAGTTTCCCCTCCCCTGATTGGCTGAACAGTGCTCACCTGATCCCAGCCGGCACATCGCACTAACTACGCCGCTGGGTCAGGTTAGCACAGCGCGCCGACATCAGAACCGGGCCACTGACAGGAAATCCACTGCGGGCCAGGTTTCAGATGTCGGCGCGCCGGGTAAGTGCACATCGGGGGGTTGCACGCGCGGCAAGCCCCTGACATCAAGTTCTGGGCCATTGTGAATAGCTGGGGTCCTAGCACCAATCCCTGCGGTACCCAACTAGTCACTGCCTTCCACTCGGAAAAAGACCCGTTTATTGCAACTGTTTGCCAACCAGTTTTCTATCCAAGTCAGTACCTTTCCCCCAATCCCACATGCTTTAACTTTGCACGCTAGTCTCTTAGGCAGGACCTTATCGAAAGCCTTCTGAAAGACCAAATACACCACATCCACTGGTTCTCCCTTATCTATTCTACCAGTTACATCCTCAAAAAATTCCAGTAGATTAGTCAAGCATGATTTACCTTTTGTAAATCCATGTTGACTGTCCGATCCTGTCACTGTTTTCCAAGTGCTCTGCTATTATATCTTTTATAATGGACTCTAGCATTTTCCCCACTACCGATGTCAGGCTTACCGGTCTATAATTCCCCGTTTTTTCTCTACCACCTTTTTTCAATAGTGGGGTTACATTAGCTACCCTCCAATCCATGGGTACTGTTCCAGAGTCTATAGAATTTTGGAAGATGACCAGCAATGCATCTACTATTTCTAGGGCCACTTCCTTAAGTACCCTAGGATGTAGATTATCAGGCCCTGGAGATTTATCAGCCTTCAATCCTGTCAATTTCCCTAACACCATTTCCCTACAAATATTGATTTAATTCAGTTCCTCCCTCTCATTAGACCTTATGTTCCCCGACATCTCTGGGAGTTTATTTTTGTCCTCCTTTGTGAAGACAGAACCAAAGTATGTATTTAATTGGTCTGCCATGTCTTTGTTCCCCATTATAAATTCCCCTGATTCTGACTGCAAGGGACCTACGCTTGACTTTACCAATCTTTTTCTCTTCACATATCTATAGAGGCTTTTACAGTCAGTTTTTATGTTCCCCGCAAGCTTACTCTCATACTCTATTTTCCCCCTCTTAATTAATCCCTTTGTCCTCCTTTGCTGAATCCTAAATTGCTCCCAATCCTCAGGTTTGCTGCTTTTTCTGAGATAATTTAAACATTTGCGGCATTGCATCCAGGTCCTCCTGACCACATTCCTTCTTGTGACCTCTACAATGTGCAACCAGGCTGTGTTGGTCTCCTGGGGAGATCTCTTCCATCCATCAGAAGGCAAGTGGACCTCCCTGCATGCTCTGACTCCCTGCATAAGCATATGGAGGGAGTCATGGGAGAACCTGGATGCAGCCCTCTGCCTCTGTGCAGTCATTATCAGTGTTTGCAGCACTCCAATGCCTGTAGTGCACTGACAGCACTATGTTAGATTAAACTTCAAATGTAATGTGGCCACGGTCCCTTTCAAGGTCCCGGCTGAAAACGCGTCATGAGTGACGTCACCAGACCCACTCCATCTAATTGGCCCGTGTAACATGCTGGGCAGGCTTAATAGGCCCCATTAAAGATAAGTTCATTTTGAACAGCGGGCTGGAGCCAGCAGCGGGGTTGCGACCCCCCATAGACACCGCCCACACCGTAACCCCGGAGGTAGGCAAAATTCCGGCCATAGAGTACAAAAGCCAGGAAGTTATGCTGAACCTATATAAAAAACTAGTTCGGTCCCAGTTGGAGTATTGTGTCCAATTCTGGGCACCACACTTTAGGAAGAACATGAAGGCTTTGGAGAGGTTACTGAAGAGATTTACAAGAATGGTTCCAGGGATGAGGGATTACAGTTACGTGGATAGACTGGGGAAGCTGGGATTGTTCTCCTTAGAGCAGAGACAGCTAAGATGAGATTTGATAGAGATGTTTAAAATCATGAAGTGTTTAGATAGAGTAAATAAAGAGAAACTGTTTCGAATGGCTGAAGGGTCGATAACAAAAGGGCACAGATTTAAGGTGCTTGGGAAAAGAACCAGAGGCGACATGAGGAAAAACTTTATTACGCACCGAGTGGTTAGGATTTGGAGTACACTGCCTTATAGGATGGTAGATACAGATTCAATAGTAGCCTTCAAAAGGGAATTGGATAAATACTTGAAGGAGAAAAAATTGCAGGGATATGGGGAAAGAGCGGGGGAGTGGGATTAACTGGATTGCTCTTCGAAAGAGCTGGCGCAGACTCGATGGGCCGAATGGCCTCCTTCTATGCTGTACTCTTCTATGATTCTATGAGGCCGTGACTTTTGGGAGTATGTGTGTCAATTGGAGATTAATACTAATGTATTGAGTCTCATGACACCTGGTCAAAAAGTACCCAATATCACTAAAATGGATGTCTGAGTGATTATTATTAGGTGTGTGTGTTTTTTTTACGTTTAGAGTCACAAAATAAAATTCAATTTCAAGGACGAGGTAGTAGAGAAATTGGTTAGGATAAAAATAGATAAAGAGTGGGTACTTGAAAGGTTGGAAGCACTCAAAGTAGAAAAATCATTTTACCCTAGGTTACCGAAGGAAATAAGCGTGGAAATTGCGGAGGCTTTGGCCGCAATCTTCCAATCCTCCTCAGATATGGGAGTGGTGCCCGGAGCCTGAAGGATTGCAAATTTTACATCCCTGTTCAAAAAAAGGAGGGATAAACCTGGAAATTATAGACCAGTGAGCCTAACGTCGGGTGGTGGGGCATCTTTTAGAGATAATAATCTGGGACAAAATTAATTGGCTCTTGGAAAACTATGGGTTAACATATGAAAGCCAACATGGATTTGTTTGAAGGCAAATCGTGTTTGATTAACTTGATTGAGCTCTTTGATGAAATAATGGAGAGATTAGCGACCAAATAGGAAGCTTGCATGTGGAGGCGGAAGACGTGGGTTTGGTTCTTAATGAATACTTTGCGTCAGTCTTCACAAAAGAGAGGGACGATGCAGACATTGTAGTTAAGGAGGAGGATGTGAAATATTAGATGAAATAAACATAGTGAGAGTGGAAGTATTAAGGGGTTTAGCATCTTTGATAGTAGATAAATCGCAGGGCTGGATGAAATGTATCCAAGGCTGTTAAGAGAAGCAAGGGAGGAAATAGCAGAGGCTCTGACATTATTTTTCAATCCCCTCTGGCTACAGGTGTGGTGCCGAAGGACTGGAGGACTGCTAAAGTTGTACTGTTATTCAAAAAAGGAGAAAGGGATATCGAGTAATTACAGGCCAGACAGCCTAATCTCGGTGGTGGGAAAATTGTTGGAAAAATTCTGATGGACAGAATTAATCATCATTTAGAAAGGCACGCATTAATCAAGGACAGTCAGCATGGATTTGTTAAGGGAAGGTCGTGTCTGACTAACTTGACTGAATTTTTTGAAAAGGTAGCAAGGAGGGTTGATGAGGGTATGCATTTGATGTAGTCTACATGGATTTTAGCAAGGCTTTTGACAAGGTCCCACTTGGCAGATTGGGCAGAAAAGTAAAAGCCCATGGGATCCAAGGGAAAGTGGCAAGTTGGATACAAAATTAGCTCAGTGGCAGGAAGCAAAGGGTAATGGTCGACAGATGTTTTTGTGACTGGAAGGCTGTTTTCAGTGGGGTTCCGCAGAGCTCAGTACTGTACTAGGTCCCTTGCTTTTTGTGGTATACATCAATGATTTAGACTTCAATGTAGGGGGTATGATTAAAAAGTTTGCAGATGATACAAAAATTGGCCATGTGGTTGATAGTGAGGAAGCTGTAGACTGCAGGAAGATATCAATTGACTGGTGAGGCGGGCAAAAAAGTGGCAAATGGAATTCAACCTGGAGAAGTGTAAGATAATGCATTTGGGAGGGCTAACAAGGCAAGGGAATACACAATTAACAATAAATGGTAGGATACTGAGAAGTGTAGAGGAATAGAGGCACCTTGGAGTACATGTCCACAGATCCCTGAAGGTAGCAGGACAGGTAGATAAGGTGGTTAAGAAGGCATATATGGAATACTTTCCTTTATTTGCCAAGGCACAGAATATAAGAGCAGGTAGGTTATGCTTGAACTGTTCAAAACACTAGTTCGGCCACAGCTAGAGTACTGTGTCCAGTTCTGGTCACCACATTACAGGAAAGATTGTGATTGCACTAGAGAGGGTACAGAGGAGATTTACGAGAATGTTGCCAGGACTGGAGAATTTTAGCTACGAGGAATGATTGGATAGGCTGGGGTTGTTTTCTTTGGAACAGAGGAGGCTGAGGGAAGAATTGATTGAGGTGTATAAAATTATGATAGAGTGGATAGGAAGGACCTATTTCCCCAAGCAGAGAGATCAATAACCAGGGGGCAGAGAATTAAAGTAATTTGTAGAAGGATTAGAGGGGAGTTGAGGAGAACTTTTATTACCTAGAGTTGGGTGGGGATCTGGAACTCACTGCCGCAAAGGGTGGTAGAGGCAGAAACCCTCGTCGCATTTAAAAAGTACTTGGATATGCACTTGAAGTGCCATAACCTACAAGGCTACGGACAAAAGCTGGTAAGTGGGATTAGGCTGGATAGCTCTTTCTCAGTGGGCACAGACATGATGGGTCGAATGGCCTTCTGTGCCATAACTTTCTATGATTCTATAGTGGATGAGGATAGTGCAGTTGATGTTGTATACATGGACTTTCAAAAGGCGTTTGATAAAGTACCACATAATAGATTTGTTAGCAAAATTGAAGCCCATGGGATTAAAGGGACAATGGCTGCATGGAACAAAATTGGCTAAGGGACAGAAAGCAGAGAGTAGTGGTGAACAGTTGTTTTTCAGACTGGAGGGAAGTATACAGTGATGTTCCACAGGGTTGTTAATAGGACTACTGCTCTTTTTGATATATACTACAGACCTGGATTTGGGAATACAGGGCATCATTTCAAAGTTTGCAGATGACACGAAACTCAGAAATTAAGTAAACAATGAGGAGGATAGTAACAGACTTAGGAGGACACAGACAAACTTAGGAGGACATAGATAGACTGGTGGAATGGGCAGACACATGGCAGATGAAATTTAATGCAGAGAAGTGTGAAGTGATTCATTTTGGTAGGAAGAATAAGGAAAAGCAATATAAACTAAATGGTACAATTTTAAAGGGAGTGCAGGATCAGAGAGACCTGGGGGTGTACGTACACAAGTCTTTGAAGGTGACAGGACAAGTTGAGAAGGCTGTTAAAAAGCATACAGGATCCTTGGTTTTATAAATAGAGACATAGGGCTGGGTTTTACCAGCCCTGAGGAGGCGGATTTGGAGGCGGGACTGCTGGGAAAGTCAAAAAGAATGGGAGCGGGTCCCGAACCCGCTCCCAACCCGCCTCCAACCAACCTTCCTGGGAGTCAGGTCCCTGATTTGTGAAGGGACCTGACTCCTAGCGGTGGGAAAAGGATTATAGCCACTTAACTGCCTGTTAACAGTAGTTAACAGGCAGTTAAGAGGCTTTTTCCAATTTGTAGACTTCTGCTGCGGGCTTCCTGATGTTGTGGAACCCTGCCAGGGTAAGTGAGGCGTGCTGTGGGTCTGTTGGACTGTTGGTGTACAGATGACAGCTGCAGAAGAGGTGCGAAGGATGCAATAAGACACTGGTGAGTATTAGAGGTAAGGAAATGTTGGGAAAGTCATTTTTAACGTGTTTAGATTTTTCTGTAGGTTCCAAGCTTTGAAGTGTTTGTGTGGCCTCACCTCAATGGGAGAAGTGACAGATCGCTTCTGTACCCTCACCTGCAGCTGCCACCTGTTTCATCCTAAGGAGAGAGTCATTGGAGAGTCTGGGTGCAAGGGCTCACCTTTGTACAGTGATTGTCAGTATTTGACAGCACCTCAATGCTGTTAAACACTGTCACATCATCTGTCAAAAATTTATGGTTCATGTGCCTTTAATAAAACCGGCAGATGAAGCATCATCAACTGATGTCATCTGACACCGGCTTTCTCTTAATTGGCCAGCAAGCCCGCAGGGTGGGCTTAACAAGGCCAATCAGGGGAAAATAGCGTCTATGTGTCGGACGTCACTGGGGGTGGGACTAAAACCCAGAAGGCAGCAGTCCCGCCCCCAACTCGTCTTGGTGAGTAAAATCCAGCCCATAGAGTACAAATGCAAGGAAGTTATGCTAAACCTTCATAAAACACTGGATATTGTGGCAAATTTGGGCACCAGACTTTGAGAAGAATGTCAAGGCCTTGGACAGGGTGTAGAGGAGATTTACTAGAATGATACGAGGGATGAAAGACTTCAGTTATGTGGCGAGCCTGGAGAAACTGGAGTTTTTCTCCTTAAAACAGAGAAGGTTAAAGGGAGATTTGATAGAAGTGTTCAAAATCTTGAAGTGTTTTGATAGAGTAAATAAGGAGGAACTGTTCCCAGTGGCAAGAGTGTCAGTAACCAGAGAACACAGATTTAAGGTAACTGACAAAAGAACCAGAGGCGACATGAGAAAATATTTTTTTATGCAGCGAGCTGTTGTGATCTGGAATGCATTGCCTGAAAGGGTGGTGGAAGCAGGTTCAGTAATAACTTTCAAAAGGAAATTGGATAAAAACTTGAAGGAGACAAAGTTGTAGGGCTATGGGGAAAGAGCAGGGGAGTGGGAATAATTGAATAGTTCTTTCAAAGAGCCGGTACAGGCACAATGAGCCAAATGGCCTCCTTCTGTGTTGCATCATTTTATAATTCTATGAAAACCTTAAAATAAATACCAATGGGTATATTTTTCCTTGTTTGCTGATGTTAGTGAAAAATTCCGTACAAGTTTCTCTGGTTTTTACTCCTCCTGATTTCTTTGCTAACAATGATTTACGAAAAATATACTCCCATTATATTGAGGGTCTAGAGAGCGTGCAGATTAAATTCAAATCCTAGGGGCTAGATTTTCAGTTGCTTGCGCCAGCAGTTAGCGCCTTAAGAGAAGTGATTTTCGGGCGCTATGCGTGTAGCGCCCGGGCGCAGCGCAGTTTGCGCCCCGCCCCAAATTAAGTTGCCCGTTAGCGCCGGTGCAAAGTTTAGCGGCCGCCCGGATGCGCGCGCAGAAAATGACGTCACATCCTCGTGCAACGCCCTTTGGCCGCCCCGAATCCAAACTTCAGTCGGACCGCCCCATTGTGCGGCTGGCGTCCAGAGCGTTTGTAAAATGGAACGCAACACACCCTGGGGAGCGCACATTAAAGGGCACTCCTCCTGCACTATAAAAGGCAGTCGTCGTCGTCGTTGTCCTCCTCCTCCTCCTCCTCCTCTCCCCCCCAGACTCTGCCTTTGAAAAAAACACATGCACCCTTCCCCTTTAAGAGCTCACTGGCACCAGAGTGTCTGCCGTGCGCTGCGCCCGAGCTCGGGTGTTGCGCTCTGCACCGCCGGCTTAACGCCTAAAGATAGTAGTGGAACGCCTCTTTTAGCACTCCACCAACCTCTTAGGGCGAAGCCACTGAATTTCCGGCAACGGGGCGCTACTTTGGGGCGGGCGCTAACTTCGGGCGGGCGCTAAGGTTAGCGCCCCAAAACTGTCTATACTGAAAATCTAGCCCTAGAGCTCTTAGTTGTGAGGATTAAATCCCAGAATCTTTGAAGAAATGTAGGCTTAGAGGGGAAAGGATTTTAGCTTTCATGATGAGGGAATTGGATCAGACCAATGGATATTTAATTGAGATGAATGGATGCTTGGAGGTCATGCTGATAAAATCTGGGGACAAAGAGGTTAGATAACAGGAAGTATTTATATTCACAAAGAGTCATTGTCCTCTGTAACAAATGGCTGAGACATATGGTAAGTGCAGAGTCACTACAGTCCTTGGAATGGAAGTTAAGGAGATCTTGAGAGAAGAGGGCATATCCAGCTATCGTGGATGAGCTGCTAGTTACATGAATCCGAGCTGAATCATGGACAACTCCGATCTCCTGGAGCTTGCTTGATTGGGCTTCGGCAGTCAGAGAGAAATTTCCCAAAGATTATCCTGAATTGGCTGCAGGTTTTTTTTCTGGATTTTTTACCTCTCCCAGGAGGTGGCACTGGTAAGGGGGGCTGGGATGGACAACGTGCAAGATTGCACTGTGGGCTAGAAGGAGTTGGACTGATAGGTGTGATGGTCTTTCTTCATCCTTCTTGGCTGAATATGATTTACATGTATTAAAAACCATGTAGAGTGCTGTGTTAACTTACCACATGTACAAACTGGACAACAGTGCCCATCTGGAATCTTTGACACCATTTTAAAGCCAAGTTCGCACATAATTTCAGTTGGAGAACAAAGGTTGCTGTTGCACCCTAGAAATCACAAGATATACATGAGTCAAATCAAATCATTGTAAATGACTGTCAAGCTATTTCAGGTTTTAAGCCCCTTAATTTAATGCATAACATATAGTTGTACTTCTTGATTAATTTTATGTTCATCAAAGCGAGTGACCTGAGTGCTGAGGAAGGAATAGTTTACTATTTTTGGAAAGACAGTGTTGGCACCAGAAATTCTGAAGGCAGCTAGAGGATAAGATAGATGCAGAGTAGAACACTCTCCACATTGCCCCATCAGATACTCCAGGTTAGCTGCAAAGTATGATAGCTGCAGAGTGAAGCTCTCTTTGCAGTGCTCCATGAAGCACTCCCATATTCAGTACAGTATGAATTAAATGCTCTCTGGAGTACCCACAACTAAGGTATAATAAAGGTCAGGTGCAGATTAAAGCTCCCTTTAATCTGCCCAACAATGGGCCAAAAATCCATGGCTCTAAGTTTTGCAGGAGTACATCGGATGGGCTACAAATTAGGCTGCAACCTGGATATGCCACATTAAGATTGAATATCCAGGATAGCCTTGTGGGAGCTGAAGCCTCTGCTCATCCCAAACAATGATGTGGAGGGGGAGAGCTGGGATGGGGATTCCTTACGTTGGGAGTTGTGTCTTCAGTGGCATCCAGCATAGGTTGCGATATGCCTGGTCTGACCTCCGTGCCAAATGATGCATGTGGGGTCAAAGAAAAGGCTTCATTGAGGCCCTCTTGGTGGCCTACAGAGGGCAGCTAAGGGATTCTTTTGGGGGTGTAACCTGGCAGCCCACCCCCACCCTGACATTCTTCAGCCAGCAGGCACAGTAGCTGAGCCCCGAGTGGCACAGGTTCCTCCCATTGGTAGGCAAATTAAGGAGCTTCTCCCTGCCTCTTGTTAGTGTCGGAGGTTCCCAGTGGGCGCAACTCAGTAGCTAGTTTGGATTTGTGCCTGCCAGAGATCTCCAGCACATGACCCCATCATGGGAGGGATACTCATTTGCATAGAGATGGCATTTTGGGAACCCGCCTGCCCCATCCTGCCGGAGACTCCGACACCTGGTCACTATTAGAGAGGGATGGAGCCCAGGCACGCTATATATATCTTAGAGCCCCTATACATTTCTTACCCCAGTTGGTCATTCCATTTTCCAGAACAGCTATTCTTATGTCCTCTCTGAGCAGGAATAGCAATTAATGGAAATCTTTACTGAATTATGGGTAGTTTTCTGTGGAATTGTATGCAATAGGAACTGGATTAAGACTGCCAGTCCTTACAGATGGCAGGGAAAAGAAAATCTCATCCCTATTTTATCTGTGCTAAGTTTACCAAAGAAATTGTGCTAACCTGCAGTAACACCACACCTCACTACTCATTTAAGCTATAATAAAATGGTATAACATAGACAATGTTAAACAAACTTTCAAAAAACACAATGGGGGAAAAATTCAGTTGGTTGCGCCTCCCATTAGCGCCTTAAGTGGGTGCTAACAGGACGCAAACCAACTAGCGCCCGGGCGCGGCACTGTTCACGCCTCCCGCAAAATTCAGCGGGAGGTTAATGGTGGTGCTAACCGGTAGCGCCCTGTGGCGCTGCACCGCTGGCGATGACGTCATTGGTGTGCGCAGCGCCCCGCTCACGCCCCAGCCACGATCTTCGGGAGCACCCCCTGACTTACCGCTGGACGCTATGTCCAACGGGGTCAGGGGGGCGTACCTGCGGCCGGGGAGGCGCAATTTAAAGGCGAGGTGCGGGCCGGCCATTTTTGTTGCTGTCCGCCTGCCAGCACCTGCCTGCGCTCCCATCCCAGACCTCCTGAAATGCCCCCCCCACCACCCCCTGCGGAGTGCTGGCTGCGCTCCAAGAGCCCAGCACTTCTCTTGAGTGCCGGGCTCTTTTGCCTGCACTCCCGATCCCCGGGGACCCAGCTGGGCCCCAGGTCGTGCTGCACAAGGCCCCTCCCCTTTAAGAAGGGGAGGAAGGCCTGCAATACCACGGCGCAACGTGGTGCAGCGTGTGGCGCTGCGGCACATAACGCCGCAATATTGACTCACAGCGCCCCAAGAGGGATGCGGGGTGCTTCCAGTAACACCCCGCTTCCCTCTTGGGGTGCAACCACTCAATTTCCGGTGCGGGGACGCTAATGTTTCTGGGGTGCTACTTTTAGCGCCCCGGCGAAGTTTGGGGCGCTACTCAATTTTTAGCCCAATGTATATTATTTTAACAATTATCAAAAAATGTAACTGCAAGGCTGAAGCATTAAAATCTATATTTATGGAATGGTAGTCTGATTTGAGAATATTGGCATGCACTCACAGGAGTACTCGTACCTGCAGCATTATATTGCAGAAAATGTAAGCAGCTAGTAGTTGAATTGCATGAGGCTGATTTTAACCGGGCCAAATTGATGATACCAGGGCAGTAACAGTCTCAAAATAGTAGACTTAGTGGCCCATTAACGTCAACATTCCGGCCACTGACATTTTTAAAAGGGTCCACCCTATGCAGCTAGAGTGCTCAGCTGTTTCAGGTGGTAGACCTCCTTGCCATGCATATCAGGGTCCTGTGACTTACCTGCAGGCCAGTTCGACATCCGAGCTGCTAACAGAGCCAGCGAGCTGCAGTACGACACCCATTCGGGGCGTGCATCTCACCAGCAAGAAGTAAATGAGGCCCGAGCTCAAAATGGCTCATGACTCTTCACCAACTTGATGGGCGGGTGGCCAATGCGTTCCACCAGTCAGCCACCCAAAAGTGAAGATCAATCCCCTTGAGTTATTGGGATAGATTTTCAATTTGCCGCTTAGGTGTGAAACTGGCATTGTGGATCGGCCCCCTGTTATAGAAACTGCCTGATTGACTTGCAATGTCAGTTTTACGCCCCGGGTGCAAAGTTGAAAATCTATCCCACTGACTTATAATTTATGGGTCTGAATTGGAGAAGTTTCATCCACTTTCAGATTGGCTTTTGGAAAAAATACTCATACAAAAGGATTCAGACGGAGGAGAAAAATAGACAATGAGTTCTCACTTAGATTGTGTCTCATTATGTACATGGCCCAGGTTATCATACAATGATACGTCATGTGACAAAGTAACAATCAACTTACTGCACACAGTTTTTGTGCAACAATCATCATCTTGGATTGTTATATTAATATTGATAAATCCTTCTCCTTCACAGGGCATCGTGGGGAAGTTAGGACAATTGTGTGGCTGACAGATGACACGGTGTGTGATCTTGTCACAGATGCAGTCCTGGCAGTTGAACTTAAATTTTTCATTAAACTATTGAAAAAAAAATAAGAGAATAGTGATTGACCATTAGATCAGATACATTGTGATTTCTGTGCACTTATCAGATAAGATGACCATGCTGGAAAGGGGATATTTTACAATTTGTACAGCAGTAGACCCTATTACATCAACTGTAGAACAAGCCATATGCAATCCAAAGTTTGTGAGCAGTTTTATACTGTGAAAATAAGCAGATAAACATTTTTGAAAAGAGGAAAAGACCATTGCGCCTAATAAATCTGACCCTTTTTGACAGCTCTCAACCCAATCTATTTGCTTTCACACCATACCCCTCTATCCCTTCTATTACATTTTCAGTTTTTGATTATTATTTTCTTCACAGAAAGGATTTTAGAATGACAAAAGTTTACATGTTGTATTTTAAAACAAAGTTATCTCAAACAGCTTTTAAAAAAAAAACATTATAGGCATTGAAGATGCATAGGGAAGCCAGTTTGTGGAATCTTGCAGATCACAGTCTATTTCAAACTAATTCAATGGATCAATTGTCTCATTCCAAGCCTATTAAGCCAAGATGTCCTTTATTAATTTTGAGAAGAGCAGCAGATGCTTTCTATGAACTCACACCCAAAGGAAGGGGAAGAAGCAGCTGGTTTTATCGAGAGACCTACTACTGAATCACTGAACAGAAAGGAAGTCAGATGGACTGCCCTTTGACTTCCTATGAAAATACAGAGGAATAAAGGGCAAACAGACATGGGCAGTGGGCCAGCCAACTAAGTCTGGGGAGGATGCCTGGCATACAGATGGCAAACTTGCTAAGCTCACAGCCAGCTAGAATCAAAAGACTGAGCAGGAAAAGTGAAGTGACTCTACTACTAGAGACAGTGTGGCAAATTGTTTTTCTATTTCTTGTTCTTGAGGAGGGTTCTGTATAGTTGAATCAAGGTGAAATTTGATTACATCTGTCATGTCCGCTTGCTGTCAAAGTAGCTTAATGATTCATATCTGGTCTCATCTCACTCAGTGTTTCAGATGCCTTTGAAAAGACTGGAGGACACATGTGAAAGACACAATATCCAGCTCATTACAAGAAGGTCCTATTGTTATACTCCTGGGTTACACTATTGTATTATTCAATATTTGGCAGTACTGGCACACGCCTGAATGTAAGATGCTCAGAGAATTACAACTTATTTACAGCACAGAAACAGGACCATGCCAGTGTTTATGCTCCACACGAGCCTTCTCCACCATTCTTCATCTAACCCCATCAACATCTAGCTTCCGCTTAAATGCATCTATGCTATTTGCCTCAGCTGCTCCTTGTGGTAGCGAGTTCCACATTCTAACCACTCTCTGGGTAAATAAGTTTTTCCTGAATTCCCCATTGGATTTATTCGTGACTATCTTATATTTATGGCCCCTAATTCTGTTCTCACCTGCAAGTGGAAACATCTTCTCTACGTCTACCCTATTAAACCTTTTCATAATCTTAAAGATTACCCCTCAGTCTTCTCTTTTCTAGAGAAAAGAACCCCAGCCTGTACAACCTCTCAGTTCTGTTATCATTCTAGTAAATCTTTTTGGCACCTTCTCCAGTGCTTCTATATCCTTGTTATGATATGGAGATCAGAGCTGTGCACAGTACTCCAAGTGTGGTCTAACCAAGGTTCTATACAAGTTTAACATAACTTCTCTGCTATTCAATTCTATCCCTCTAGAAATGAACCCCAGTGCTTATTTTTGCTTTTTTTATGGCCTTATTAACCTGCGTCGCTACTTTTATTGATTTGTGTATCTGTAAACCTAAATCCATCTGTTCCTCTACCGCATTTAGACACTTATTTTCTAAGGGGTATGTGTCCTCCTTATTCTTCCTACCAAAATGTTCTACTTCACACCGATGAAGTTCATTTTCCAATTACATGCCTATTCTGCAAAATATTAATGTCTTCCTGTATTTTGTTGCCGTCCTCCTCTGTATTAACTACACCCCGCAATTTGGTGTCATCGGCACATTTTGAAATTGTACTTCCAATTCCCAAGTCCAAATTGTTTATGTAAATGGTGAACAACAGTGGTCCCAGAACACCATATCCCACCATTTGCCAATCTGAGTAACTACCTTTAACCCCTACTCTCTGTTTTCTGTTTTGTAACCAGCTTACTATCCTTTCTGCTACTTGACCCCAGACTCCGACCTTAGTCATGAGGCTACTATGCGGTAAATTATCGAAGGCATTTTGGAAATCCAAATATATTGGCTGGGATCTGAGGAGGTGCGTTGGGGGCGGGACTGCTAGTTTCCTGATTCTAGTCCCGCCCCCAGCAACGTCTGACGACCTGACGCTATTTTCCTCTGATTGGCCTTGTTAATCCCGCCCTAAGGCTTGCCGGCTAATTAAGGGAAAGCCAGTGTCAGATGACGTCAGTGCATGACGCTTCAACTGCCGGTTTTGTTAAAGTCACAGGCCCCATAATTTTTTGACAGATGAATTGTCAGTGTTTGACAGCATTGAGGTATTGTCAAACACTGACAATCACTGTCCAAAGGTGAGCCCTTGCATCCAGGCTCACCAATGCTGCATCAGCAGGCTGAAAATGGGGAAAAGCCTCTTAACTGCCTGTTAACTACATATTAACAGGCAGCTAATTGGCTCTAATCCCCTTCCCGCCACTAGGAGACAGGTCCCTGCGCGAGTCGGGGACCCGCCTCCTGGGAAGATGGTTCGGAGGCGGATTGGGAGCGGGGTTGGTACCCGCTTCCCATTTTCCCAGCAGTCCCGCCTCCAAACCCGCCTCCTCAAGGCTGGGAAAATCCAGCCCTTGAAGCTATCAACTCATCAGCTGATTCAATGGCCACTGACCTCCCTCCCGTCTTAGCTTCATAGATGAGGTCTAGGCACAATGGGAAACCAGTGGGCAACCTGTCAAATCCAAAAAGCTGGGGAAGAAACATTTATAAGTGGCTGTAAACAATTCACTAATGATTTTAATTGCCTCCCCCCGCCCCGCACCTCGCCACTGCCTGTCGGGTCTGCTCAGTGCTGGCAAACCCGACATCGGGAAAGTTCAGTGTGTGCGTTTTGACAGCAGGTTCCTAACAGCTGACCCGCCACCCACAGGATGCTGCAGATTTTTACACAAGTCTCCATTCGGTCTGACCTCATTAGCTCTTTCACCATTGACAGATCGCTTCTGTCATCTCTACTTCACCTGCCATTTATTCCAACAGCATGGGTGCTCTTGAAACTCTCACCTTGGTCCTCAGAATACCCCAACGATCAGCCCCGACACTAGCATCACCAGGCACACCAGCATCACCAACAACACCACCAACTTTCTCTGCAATCACCTGATGCCGCACAGGACAGAGGGCATCAGTACCTGACCATATTGCTGCTCAGGTGGCCATGGCCACATTTACTTCACTTGATGCTGTACACCCTGGCTGCCATATGATGCGCCAGGTTGGCACCACGCCACACCAATTTTATTATATTAAAGGCGCTATATAAATACAAGTTGTTGTTGTTATATTTCTCCTGGACTCTATTGATCACCGTTTTAAATGTTTCCCACTTCTGTTCTATTTCTATGTTTGTCAGTAAATTTTTCCAGTTTACTTTCCATAGTTTCATTCTCATCCCCTTAAAATCAGCTTTTTTTCAATTTATTATTTTGGCCTTTGTCTTACTTATGCCCTTCTCTTTATCTTAAACCTTATTATGTTGTGATCGTTATTGCCCAGATGTTCTCCTACACTTACTTCTTTTATCTGTTCATTTCTCATTACTAGATCCAGCAGTGCTCCCTCTCTTGTTGGGCATTTTACATACTGGGTAAGAAAGGAGTCCTGCAGACCTTGTAAAAACTCCATTTTGCTGCCTCTTCTTGCCAGCTTATTTGGGGGTAGTTAAAATCTCCCATGATTATTATTCTATGTTTTTTATTAATAAGAACATAAGAACATAAGAAGTAGGAGCAGGAGTAGGCCATACGGCCCCTTGGGCCTGCTCCGCCATTCAATAGGATCATGGTTGATCCGAATCTAGACTCACGTCCACTTCCCTGCCCTCTCCCCGTAACCCCTAATTCCCTTATCTGCTAGGAAACTGTCTATCTCCATTTTAAATTTATTTAATGTTGCAGCTTCCGCAGCTCTCTGGGGTAGCAAATTCCATAGATTTACTACCCTCTGAGTGAAGAGGTTTCTCCTCATCTCAGTTTTGAAAGGGCAGCCTCTTATTCTTAGATTATGCCCCCTAGTTCTAGTCTCACCCATCAGTGGGAACATCCTCACCGCATCCACCCGATCAAGCCCCCTCACAATCTTATATGTTTCGATAAGATCGCCTCTCATTCTTATGAACTCCAATGAGTAGAGTCCCAACCTACTCAACCTTTCCTCATACGTCAACCCCCTCATCTCCGGAATCAACCGAGTGAACCTTCTCTGAACCGCCTCGAGAGCAAGTATATCTTTTCTTAAATATGGAAACCAAAACTGCACGCAGTATTCCAGGTGTGGCCTCACCAATACCCTGTATAACTGCAGCAAGACTTCCCTGTTTTTATACTCCATCCCCCTCACAATAAAAGCCAAGATTCCATTGGCCTTCCTGATCACCTGCTGCACCTGCATACTAACTTTTTGTGTTTCATGCACCAGGACCCCCAGATCCCTTTGTACTGTAGCACCTTGCAGTTTCTCTCCATTTAGATAATAACTTGCTCTTTGATTTTTTCTGCCAAAGTGCATAACCTCACACTTTCCAACATTATATTGCATCTGCCAAATCTCTGCCCACACATTTAGCCTGTCTATGTCCTTTTGCAGGTTTTTTATGTCCTCCTCACTCACTGCTCTCCCTCCCACCTTTGTATCGTCGGCAAACTTGGATATGTTGCACTCGGTCCCTTCCTCCAAATCGTTAATATAGATTGTAAAGAGTTGGGGTCCCAGCACAGACCCCTGCGGAACACCAGTAGTTACTGATTGCCAGCCCGAGAATGAACCATTTATCCCAACTCTTTGTTTTCTGTTAGATAGCCAATCTTCCACCCATGCCAGTATATTACCCCCAATCCTGTGATTTCTTATCTTGATCAGTAATCTTTTGTGTGGAACCTTGTCAAATGCCTTTTAGAAGTCCAAATACACTACATCCACTGGTTCCCCTTTATCCACCCTGTATGTTACATCCTCAAAGAATTCAAGCAAATTTGTCAAACATGACTTCCCCTTCATAAAACCATGCTGACTCTGTCCTATTAAATTATGTTTATCCAAATGCTCTGTTACTGTTTCCTTAATAATGGACTCCAACATTTTGCCAACCACAGATGTTAGGCTAACTGGTCTATAGTTTCCAGCTTTTTGTCTACTTCCCTTCTTAAATAAGGGTGTTACATTAGCAGTTTTCCAATCTGCCGGGACCTTTCCTGAATCCAGGGAGTTCTGGAAAATAATCACCAATGCATCCACAATCCCTACCGCCACTTCTCTCAAGACCCTAGGATGTAGGCCATCAGGTCCGGGGGATTTATCCACCTTAAGTTCCATTATTTTACTGAGTACCATCTCCTTCGTGATTTTAATCGTGTTTAGCTCCTCCCCCCCCCCCATTGCCCCCTGTTTGTCCAGTGTCGGGATATTTTTAGTGTCCTCTACTATAAAGACTGATACAAAATATTTGTTCAGCGTCTTTGCCATCTCCATGTTCCCCACCACTAGTTTCCCAGTCCCATCCTCTAAGGGACCAACGTTCACTTTAGCCACCCTTTTACTTTTTATATAGCTGTAGAAACTCTTGCTATCTGTTTTTATATTTTTTGCTAGTTTACTTTCATAATCTATCTTCCCTTTCTTAATTATTCTTTTAGTTATTGTTTGCTGGCTTTTAAATGCTTCCCAATCTTCTATCCTCCCATTAGATTTGGCTACTTTATATGCCCTTGTTTTCATTCGGATACTATCCTTTATTACTTTACTAAGCCACGGATGGCTGTCTTTTCTTTTATTCCCCTTTTTCCTCAGTGGAATATATTTATCTTGAAAGATGTGAAATATCTCCTTGAATGTAGACCACTGCTCTTGTACCGTCTTACACTTTAATCTGTTTTCCCAGTCCACTTTAGTCAATTCTACTCTCATACCTTCATAGTCTCCTTTATTTAAGCTCAGTACGCTGGTTTGAGATCCAACTCTCTCATCCTCAAAATGAATTTGGAATTCAACCATATTATGGTCACTTATTCCAAGGGGATCCTTTACTAGGACATTTTTTATTAATTCTGTCTCATTACACAGGACCAGATCTAAGATTGCCTGTCCCCTGGTTGGTTCAGTTACATACTGCTCAAGGAACCCATCCCTAATACACTCTATGAACTCTTCCTCAAGGCTGCCATGCCCAATTTGATTAGTCCAGTCAATATGAAAGTTAAAATCCCCCATGATTATCGCTGTTCCCTTATTACAAGCCCCAACTATTTCCTGATTTATACTCTGACCAACAGAGTTGCAACTGTTAAGAGGCCTATAGACTACGCCCACAAGTGACTTTTTCCCCTTATTATTCCTTATCTCCACCCAAACTATTTCACTATCCTGATCCTTTGACCCAATATCATTTCTGACTATTGCAGTGATTCCATCCTTGATTAACATAGCAACCCCACCTCCCTTTCCTTCCTGTCTGTCCTTCCTAATTGTCAAATACCCTTGTATGTTTAGTTCCCAGTCATGATTATCTTGCAGCCATGTTTCCGTAATGGCCACCAGATCATACCCATGTGTAGTTATTTGTACCGTCAACTCGTCAATTTTGTTACGAATGCTGCGTGCATTCAGATAAAGAACTTTCAAATACGTTTTCTGACAATTTATTCCTGCTTTTACCCCTTTTACTACTTTACCTTTATCATTATACATTCTGTCCCTTCCTGACACGCTCTGGTTTTTAATGCCCCCACTGCTACCTTGCTCTATTGCCTTCTCCGCTGTCATTTTTATTTTTCGCTCTCTTAAAACCTCCCCCCCACTAATTAGTTTAAAGCCCTCTCTACAGCCCTAGTTATTCGATTCGCCAGGACTCTAGTCCCAGCACTGGCCAAGTGAAGTCCGTCCCAATGGAACAGCTCTCTCCTGTCCCAGTACTGATGCCAGTGTCCCAGGAAGCAAAATCCATTTCTCCCACACCAGTCTTTGAGCCACGCATTTAACTCTCTAATTTTATTTACCCTAGCCAAATTTGCACGTGGCTCAGGTAGTAATCCAGAGATTATTACCCTTGTGGTTCTGCTTTTTAATTTGGCCCCTAGCTGCTCAAACTCCCTCAGCAGAACCTCCTTCCTTGTCCTATCTAAGTTGTTGGTACCAACATGGACCATGACAACTGGATCCTCCCCCTCCCACTCCAAGTTTCTCTCCATATATATGTCACATATTTGTTTACGTATTTCTTCCTCCACTTCCTTTCCACTATTAGGTGGTCTGTAGTATACCCCTATTAGTGTGATCAATCCCTTCCTATCTTTTATTTCAATCCATATGGATTCTGTTTCTAATCTACTGCCATTATATTACCTGTAATTAGTACAGCTACTCCACCTGCCCTTCTTCCTTTCCTACCCTTTCTGATTATGTTATAACCTTAAATATTTAGTTGCCAGTCCTAACATTTATGTAGCCATAGTTCAATTATTCCTACTACATCTGGTTCCTCGCTATGGATTATTGCCTCCAGTTCCCCCGTTTTATTTTGGATGCTGTGTACATTGCTGTCCAGTCAGTTTAATTCATCTTTAATAGTTGTTCCTTTTATTTTATTTTTAACAGTCCTTTTATATTTCTGTTTTATTGCGGCAGAGCCACTAAAGGACTCAGATCGTTTGTATATAATTCCCTTTAACAACATGTTAGCTACAGCCTGAGTCTGTATCTTTATTTATACTGTTTACTTGTACAGAGCGTGATTACTTTAACAGCGCGAGTAAACACGATGACGTCATGCCGTACATCACGTGATCCCCCACTGGCAGGAAGAACGTCATGACGTCATGACGTCAACCAAGGGACCAGCCAGCAGTCCTAGTGGAGCCTCCGAACTAAATAGACCTACACTCGATGTTCTCCTGCAGTTACTTGTTTAAACCTGTTAGTTTCCATTAAACGTCATTTTGTTTAAGCGCCTGAGTGGACTTCAGTCTTTGGATAGGAACTAGACATTCCTACATTGGTGACCCCGACTTTTGCGAACGGTTTTCGCAGAAGATAATCAACATGGAAACGAACGCCGTTACCTTAAAGCTACCGCAGTTCTGGGAGCAACAACCAGCTATGTGGTTCATCCAGGCTGAAGCCCAGTTCGCCATCAGGGACATCATTGCGGATCAGACCCGTTATTATTACGTGGTCTCCGCCCTCGACAGCGCCACAGTCTCGCGGATCGTCAGCCTACTCGGTAGTCCGCCTACTGATCGCAAGTATGACACCTTAAAGGCGCGGTTGCTGCAGGTTTTCAGGCTCACGAAGTCGGAGCACGCCTGCCGGCTGCTCGCGATGCCCGGCCTCGGGGACTCCAAGCCGTCCGAGCTCATGAGCCAGATGCTCACGCTCCTCGGGTCCGAGCCGGAATGCTTCCTCTTCAGGGAGCTATTCCCCAGCCTACTCCCAGAGCAAGTTCAGGTTGCCCTAGCCAGGTCCGAAGTCACAGACTGCGCGGAACTTGCTGCCGAAGTGGACAAGATTTTCGCGGTGACACAACAGCACTGCGCGGCCACGAGGCGCCCATCCCCCACAGACGCTGCTCCAGCTCCTCAATCAGCGGGGTTGTGCTTTTACTACACCCGTTTTGGTGCGAAAGCAAGATGCTGCCATCTTCCCTGCAGTTTTTTGCACAAAAAAAAATCTACAGCCACCCTGGTGAAGGAGGACAGGGTCTAATGAGCGCCCCGCAGCTGCGATGGCCATCGGAGATTCAGGGAAGCTTCTCTTCATCATCGACTCCCTATCTGGTCGACGTTTCCTTTGCGACACCGGGGCGCAGTGTAGCATCCTACCTGCGTCAAATGTCGATGTACTAGCTGGGGGCCATGGCCCCGCCCTCGCGGCGGTTAATGGCGCGGCCGTTCGGACCTTCAGAAGGCGGCGGGTCCAGGTGTGTTTTGGCGGCCAGCGTATCCCCTGGGAATTCATCACGGCCAAAATCACGCAGGCCATCCTTGGGGCGGATTTTTTGTGCGCCAATGGCCTCCTGGTCGATGTCAGGCACCGCCGGTTGATCAATGCGGCCACGTTCCACTCCATCCCATGCCACCGCGGTAACGCCGTGCCACGCACTGTCTTCTGTGCGTTCCCACCTCCAGACGACTTCACTCGGTTCCTCGGAGAGTTCCCCAATCTGACCAGGCCCACTTTCTCCTCCTCGGCTACAAAACATGGTGTGGAACATCACATCACCACCACCGGTCCCCCGGTTTACGCACGGGCCCGACGACTCGAACCCGGCAAGCTCGCAGCTGCGAAAGCGGAGTTCGACACGATGGAGTGGCTGGGGATTATTCGCCGGTCGAATAGTCCCTGGTCTTCGCCTCGCCACATTGTTCCGAGACCCGGCGATGGATGGCGGCCATGCGACGACTACTGATGCCTGAATGACGCCACTACTCCTGATCGGTACCTGATCCCGCATATCCAAGATTTCTCGGTCCATTTGGCGGGAAATAGCTTTTTTTCAAAAGTCGACCTCGTCCGTGGTTACCACCAGGTCCCCATGCACCCGCAAGACGTCCCGAAAACCGCAGTCATCACCCCATTCGGCCTGTTCGAATTTCTGCGGATGCCATTTGACTTGAAGAACGCTGCACAGGCTTTCCAGCGCTTGATGGACTCCGTGCTTCGGGACCTAAAATTCCTCTTCGTCTACCTCGATGACATCCTCATCGCCAGCCCTAGCAAAGAGGAGCACTTCTGCCATTTGCGCACCCTCTTCACACGCTTCAGTCAACATGGTTTGATTATCAACCCGGCCAAGTGCCAATTCGGCCTGCAGCGGATTGATTTCTTGGGCCACCGCATTACATCAGACGGCGCAATCCCCTTACAGACGAAGGTCGAGGTGGTTACATCTTTCCCGCACCCGCAGACCATCAAGGCCCTACAGGAGTTCCTCGGGATGGTCAATTTTTATCACCGGTTCGTCCCTAAGGCGGCTCTGCTTATGCAGCCCTTGTACGAGGCCCTCAAGGCCAAGTCCGGCAAGGATCTGATCAGCTGGATGGCCGAGATGGACCGGGCATTCGTCGACACCAAAGGCGCCTTGGCCAACGCTACCATGCTGGCGCACCTGCTTCCAGGTGCCACCATTGCCCTTACCACCGACGCGTCGGACTATGCAATCGGCGCAGTGCAGGAACAGTGGGTGAATGGGACATGGCAACCGCTGGCGTTTTTCAGCCGTCAATTACGGCGAAACGAAAGAAAGTACAGCACTTTCGACCGGGAGTTGCTGGCCCTTTTTCTAGCCATCCGCCATTTCCGGTTCTTACTAGAGGGACGTCCGTTCACGGCTTATGTGGACCACAAGCCACTAACGTACGCTATGGCCAAGACCGCCGAACCGTGGTCAGCTCGGCAACAACGTCACCTGACGGTTATTTCAGAATTCACCACGGACACTTAGCATATGTCCGGCAAAGACAACCTGGTGGCAGACTGCCTCTCCCGCGCGGCTGTGCAAGCAGTCCAACTCGGAATCGACTATGCCCTCATGGCTGTGGATCAAGCCTCGGACCCAGAGGTCCAAGCATACAGGACCAGCCCCTCTAGCTTCCAAGCGGCCGACGTCAAATTCCATGCCACAGGCACCATGCTACTTTGCGACGTCTCCATGGGAGTTCCCCGCCCTATCATTCCAGTCGCCTGGCGCCGAAAACTGTTCAACGCCATACACGGGTTGTCACACCTTGGCATGAAGGCTTCGCAAAGGCTGATGTTGTCAAAATTCATCTGGAAGGGTATGCACCTGGATGTCCGCGACTGGGCCAACACCTGCGTGGTCTGCCAAAGGTCAAGGTACAGCATCATGTAAAAGCTCCATTGGCTACCTTCGCTGTTCCGGAGCGTAGATTCGACCACGTGAATGTGGACCTCGTGGGGCCGCTTCCACCTTCTCAAGGTTTTACACACATCCTCAGAATGGTAGACCGCACCACTAGATGGCCAGAGGCAGTTCCTTTGGTTTCCACCACTTTGGCAGACGTGGCCAGAGCTTTCATCTCCTCTTGGGTTGCTCGTTTCAGGGTACCGGCGGACATCTCTTCCGATCATGGACCGCAGTTTTCCTCTGAGCTCTGGAACGCTGTGGCTCAGGGGCTCGGCACCAAACTACATCGAACCACCGCCTATCATCCACAGGCAAACGGCCTGTGCGAGCGATTCCACAGGTCTCTCAAAGCCGCTCTGCGGGCCAGTCTTCAAGGCGCGGGATGGGTGGACAGACTTCCCTGGGTCCTTTTGGGTCTTCGTACGATGCCCAAAGAAGATTTACAATCGTCCTCGGCGGAACTCGTATATGGCCAGCCACTACGAGTACCAGGGGATTTCCTCCCATCTCCAACAGAGCCATGGTCCGCATCCCAGCAACTCGTCAGCCACCAGGAAGCGGCCAGATGTTTCGCTCCAGTGCCTACGTCGCATCACGGCTTACAGAGCTCCCACGTCCCAACTGAGCTGAAAAGCGCTGAGTACGTGTTTATCCGCCACGACGCTCACCAGGACCCACTCAAGCCTCCTTACACTGGTCCCTTCCGCGTCATAGAGCCGGGAGACAAAACCTTTTCGGTCGATATCGGAGGCAAACCCGACCACATATCGGTTGACCGGCTGAAGCCGGTACACTTAGACCTGGACTGCCCAGTCGAGATCGCTCAACCGCCAAAACGTGGCCAACCGCCCACAGTCGCCGTGCCAGATCCACCACAACCACCCGCCAGCTCGACCACCGTCCATCAGCTTCCACTTCAGGGTTACAGAAGTCGCTCGGACAGGCTTGTCAGGCCTCCTCGCCGTCTCACTTTTGCTGTTAAAGACAATTCTGGGGGGGCGCATGTGGCGGAGCCACTAAAGGACTCAGATCGTTTGTATATAATTCCCTTTAACAACATGTTAGCTACAGCCTGAGTCTGTATCTTTATTTATACTGTTTACTTGTACAGAGCGTGATTACTTTAACAGCGCGGGTAAACGTGATGACGTCACGCCGTACATCACGTGATCCCCCACTGGCGGGAAGAATGTGATGACATCATGACGTCAACCACGGGATCAGCCAGCAGTCCTCGTGGAGCCTCCGAACTGAATAGACCTACACTCGATGTTCTCCTGCAGTTACTTGATTAAACCTGTTAGTTTCCATTAAACTTTGTTTTGTTTAAGCGCCTGAGTGGACCTGTCTTTGGATAGCAACTAGACATTCCTACATTATAACTGTATTTGTTCCCTGACTGTTTATGTTACCCTTGTTCCTTACCTTGGTCTGACCTTTACTCTCATCTCCTATCTAAGGCAGACTCAAAACTTGTACCACCTTTCCTCTCCCCAAATGCATCTAATTGTTTCTTGAATCCAGTTATACTGTCCATTTCAGTAACTCTCCCTGTTAATTTACACCACAAGTTTAATATGTTTTATGTAAAATATTTGACTTCCCTTTTTACTTTTAACTTTCTAATTTTTAACTTCTCATCCTCCTAATTGAACTATTGATTTCTATTAATTGAAAACTGGACTGTGACTTCCCAAACTCATTTCACATAGGGTCCATGCACCCGGCAGAGAGAAGGGACTTTGATTCATCACTCTGAGCTTTTTTCAAACTCAGATCCTAGCGGGAAGCCATACTCAAAGGGAGAGCAAATCAGAGATGGGTCTACAATGTTGTAGCGCTGATTCTCTGACCTGCTGGGAGTACATCATTATTGAATTTACTTTAACTTGCTGAATAATCTAGTTATCCTGAACTTTCAGAATACAGCCCTTAATCTGTGCACAATAACACAATTGAAGTAAACTTATTATTTCATGCCTTTTGTAAATATTATTTACATTGCAATAGAAAGAAAGAACTTCATGACCTTAGGTCTTCCCAAAGCACTTTACAACAATGCAGCATTTATGAAGTGTAGTTAGTGTTGCAATGTAGAGAAACACAACAACCAATTTGCAAACAGCAAGATCCACAAACAGCAATGATCATATAATGCGTTTTTGTGATCTTGAATGAGGGATAAATGTTGGCTTGAACACTTTGTAAAGTGCTCTGGGATCTTTTATGTCCACCTGAGAGGGTAGACAGGGCCTCGTTTTAACGTATCTAAAAGACAGCACCTCCGACAGTGCAGCACTCCCTCAATACTGCACTGACTTAGAGGTGAGAATGCTACCACTGAGCCAAGACTGACACCTAATAGCAATGATACTGCTATGTAATATTACAGGCATATGTATATCATCCAATATATAACAATAAATCAATTTATAAATTGCCTGTTATCCCCATTCAAGTAGTAAAATAAGTATACTGTACTTGGGCAAATAATCAAACAGATATGCTTTAGTGACAGTATGGGCTCGATTTTCATTGAGCCGTGGAGTCGGGTTTGGAGGCATGTGGGGGGTTAAAATCGCAAAAACTGGCGGGCGGGACCCCTCCCGCCTGGTTCCCGACTCGGAGCAATTTTAACTCAGGCGTGTCTGATGGTCCCGACTCCGTCCCGCATCCAACAGGCGGGACTGCTCTTTAAGGCCCTTAATTACCACTAAATGGCCTCTATAATGCTATTTTAACAGGCCCTTGCAACTTTACCCCCTTTCCCACATAAAACACGCCTGGTGGGAATCACGAATGTGAAACCTGGTGGGAGCACTATTGGATTGCTGACTATCAACTGCAGGTCAACCATTAAAGAGGAGATTTGATCAGCCATCATTTGCAGGTGGCAGGACTTAGTGGTCTCAGGTCTGGGGCAACTTTTACAAGGCTTAACCACACCTGTGGAAGGTTGGAGCCTCACACCCATCTCCAGTGTGGCCTCCTGGGAAACCCCTCTCGCCACCTTCACTCAGCGCTTCCTCAACGGAGGCATATACCAGAAGCATGGGAGCCATTTATTTCCTTCCCATCTGGGCATTAGAGGAGCTCGAGCACCAGCCGCGGCACCAGCAGAACCAGGAACAACAGCAGCACCAGCAGCAGCAGCAGCAGCAGGAGCGCCAGGCTGCTGCTCACCCACCTGAGGCTGCACAGGCCAGAAGGGGCCAGCGTCTGGAAGCCCGTCGGCGCAGGAGATACTCCCCAAACAGGGCCAACAGACGCAGGGTCACCTATCTCAACATGTCTGAGCAGCAGTGCCAAAGGCGGCTCCGACTTTCGCGAGAGGTAGTGACTGACATCTGCGCAATGCTACAGCAAGACCTGCTGCCCAGAGGACGAGGTGGACAAGCATTACCAGTGGCCGTCAAAGTCACCACCGCACTCAACTTTTTTGCCTCAGGCTCATTCCAGGGATCAGCAGCAGACATCAGCGGCATCTCCCAGGTGTCCGCACACACTTGCATCACGCAGGTAACTGATGCCCTCTTTGCCCTCATGCACAATCACATCCATTTCACCAGGGATCGAGCAAGTGTCACGGCGCGAGCGGTTGTATTAGCTCATCTGGCAGGCTTTCCAAGGGTGCAGGGCATCGTTGACTGCACACATGTGGCCCTTAGGGCAGCCCATCACAATCCAGGTATTTTTGTCAACCGCAAGGGCTTCCACTCCCTCAACGTTCAGCTGGTGTGTAACCACAAGAAGGAGATTTTGCATGTTTGTGCCAAGTATCCTGGCAGTTGCCATGACTCCTTCATACTGCGCCAGTCTAGTGTACCTCTGCTATTCAGTCCACCAGACCAACTTAACGGATGGCTACTTGGAGACAAGGGCTATCCCCTGAGGACGTGGTTGATGACGCCATTGAGGAGGCCAGCCAACGAAGTTGAGGAGCGCTACAACTCCAGCCACATTTCCACCAGATCCATTATTGAGGAAACCATCGGTTTGCTGAAGATGCGCTTCAGATGCCTGGACAGATCAGGTGGAGCCCTGCAGTACTCAGCAGCCAGGGTCTCCAGGATCGTCGTGGTCTGCTGTGCACTTCACAACATGGCACAGTGTCGTGGCTTGCAGATTCCTGAGGACCAAGTGGCTCCCCACATATCCTCCTCAGATAAGGAGGAGGAGGAGGAGGAGGAGGGCGAAAACGAACATCCTGCAGAGGCCCATCAACCAGCGGCAGCATTACGCGAGAACATTGCTGCCCGGGATGCAAGGAACGCACTCATCCTGGCCAGATTTGCTTAGCCTAGTCAATCAAACACTTTTGCCTCGCAGCTTCTTACCTTAGCATCGACAAAGGCCAAGACCCTACGGATTCCTAGCTATTTGACCAGCATACTGACAATTGCAAGTAATCCTAAGCCCTTAATGTGAAAGTTTCCATTCGCAAAATGACACATGCCACAACTACAGCAGTAGCCATCAGATTTTTCATTAACATTATTAATCTGATGGCTTTTTTGTAACAATACTTCAAATTTCACCCAAGTGACTACCCTTGTGACTACTTGTGCTTTATCTTCCTCTTACGCGTGCTCCTACGTAGTGGTTCCCCTGTGGCTTCAGCAGATGTGGAGACCCCTTGCTCACTTTCCTGCTGCTCCTGTCTCGACACCTTTGGCGGGCGTCCTCTGGGGTTACGAGCCTGTGAGGGCTCGTCAAGAGTCTGCTGCTCCTGCGGCTGTGCAGGGGTTGAGACGTCTATCTCACTTGGGTGTGGACTCCGGTGGCGCTCTGACTGAGGGCTCTGCAGTGGCATGGAAGTGTGAGCGCTTGGAGAGGAACCCCCACTTCTTTGAGGTCTGCCACCAACCTCCCTCTCATGGGTCAGGTCCCCCTCCGCGCCTGCAAGTGGCTGGAGAGCAGCTTGCTGCATATCAGGGGGGGCCATGGGGACCCGTTTCTGCAATGGCAGTCCTACTCAGAAGGACTTCCATGAAGGTCTGGTTTCACTGTTCAATAGATGCCCATCGCTCCTCAAGAGATGTCATTCTATTCTGAACAATGACCATGTTTTCCATACCCTGGCGACTAAGCTCCTCCATGGCCGTAGCCCTCCTCTCCTCTACCGTAGCCATCCTCTCCTGTACGGTAGCCAACCTTACCACGGAGGTAGCAAGCGTTTCCACGGAGGTAACCATGCTTTCCGTGGTGATGCATTCATGCGCCAATGACTCCACAAAGGCTCTGCTCATGTTCGCTATGGACCCCTCCATTCGCTCCACACTCGCAGCGACCCTAAAGACAAAACCTGCCAGAGACTCCTGCATCTGTGCCTGGAGTTCCATCACCTCTGATCTTATGGATGGACCCAGAGGCAGAGAGTTGACATGCTGCTGAGCCGAGGTGGCAGAGTCCTACGCCCTCCGACTAGGACTCTCCACTGCTGTCCCTGTCTCCACAATCTGCTGATGCTCACTTGTGAGCTGTGATACACCAGGTGACAACACTACTCTATGTCCCGAAGGTCCCACCGAGGTGTGAGTGTCTGCGCTGGTACTGGGTGTGCTGAATTCTGCTGACGCTGCGCCCTCAGAGGTTGCAGCTTCCTCTGAGGAGTCTGGCTGCTAAGCCTCTTCTTCCTGGCTAGGGGGGACAGCTGCTTGCGATGGTCCTGTGGGGGAGTAAAGGAAAGAGTCAGATGTGATGCAAAGACTACATGCACATAGCTTTTTGCAGATGCTCATAAGTGCATCTGTTACAGCTTCACAATCATTATCAGCGACTCATGCAATGTCAAAGAGAGAGAGATGGGAAACTTTTCTGCCACCAGCTTGCTGTGTTGCACCGGTCTGTCCGTCCCCCATGTGCAAATCATCCTCAATGCCGATGATTTCCAGGGTGGCCTCCTCCCAGGGGGTCAGGTGGGTTATTGAGGGTGGCCTTCCTCCTGTCCTGGCTCGCTCTCTCTTGTTGTGAGCTCTCTTTTCCTGCAATGAGGGAGATAAGTGGAGGTTGAATGAGAATGAAGGAGTGAGTGTAGAGATTGCATAGCATGGATACTTAGAAGGAGACAAAGATGGAGTGAGGTTGCAAGACTAAGGGCCCTCCCTGTGTGTTGTCAGTTGTGTTCAAAGCATCAGAGTGATAGGGAGTGTGAGGGTTGCATGGTGGAATAGTTATGTGAATGTGAGCATAGAGAGAGAGGGAATGGGTAATAAGAACATAAGAAATAGGAGCAGGAGTAGGCCAATCGGCCCCATGAGCCTGCTCCGCCATTCAATAAGATCATGGCTGATCTGATCCTAACCGCCAATCCACTATCACAGGACCATCTCCTGAATCTAACAGAATTAGACACATGAAATAGGAGCAGGATCAGGCTACATGGCCCCTGGGCCCGCTCCACTACCCACAGGGCCATGACCGATCCGAACCTAGACTCATGTCCAAAATTCCTGCCTGCTCCCCGTAACCCTTAATTCCCTTTACTTCTAGGAAACTGTCTATTTCTGTTTTAAATTTATGTAATGATGTAGCTTCTACAGCTTTTTGGGGCAGCATATTCTATGGACCTACCACCCTCTGAGTGAAGTAGTTCCTGCTCATCTCAGTTTTGAAAGAGCAGCCCCTTATTCTAAGACTATGCCCCCTAGTTCTAGTTTCACCCATCATCGGGAACATCCTCCCCGCATCCACCCGATCCAACCCCTTCACAATCTTATATATTTCAATAAGATCGCCTCTCATTCTTCTGAACTCCAATGAGTAGAGTCCCAATCTACTCAACCTCTCCTCATATGTCCATCCCCTCATCCCCGGGATTAACCGAGTGAACCTTCTTTGTACTGACTCGAGAGCAAGTATGTCCTTTCTTAAGTATGGACACCAAAACTGTACGCAGTATTCCAGGTGCAGTCTCACCAATACCTTGTACAACTGAAGCAATACCTCCCTATTTTTATATTCTATCCCCCTAGCAATGAAAGCCAACATGCCATTGGCCTTCTTAATCACTTGCTGCACCTGCATACTAACCTTTTGAGT
The DNA here is from genome assembly GCF_052327205.1 of Somniosus microcephalus. Classification (NCBI taxonomy): domain Eukaryota; kingdom Metazoa; phylum Chordata; class Chondrichthyes; order Squaliformes; family Somniosidae; genus Somniosus; species Somniosus microcephalus. The sequence continues at coordinate 11,395,152 of NC_141001.1, read as the reverse complement.
TTCATGCACCAGGACCCCCAGATCCCTTTGTACTTCAGTACTTACAGTTTCTTGCCATTAAGATAATAACTTGCTGCACGATTTTTCCTGCCAAAGTGCATAACCTCACACTTTCCAGTATTATATTCCATCTGCCAAATCTCTGCCCATTTACTTAGCCTGTCGATGTCCCCTTGCAGGTTTTTTATGTCCTTCTCACTCACTACTTTCCCTCCCAACTTAGTATCATCTGCAAACTTTGATATGTTACACTCGGTCCCCTCCTCCAAATCGTTAATATAGATTGTAAAGAGTTGGGGACCCAGCACTGACCCCTGCGGAACACCACTAGTTACTGATTGCCAGTCTGAGAATGAACCATTTATCCCAACTCTCTGCCTTCTGTTAGATAGCCAATCCTCTATCCATGCCAGAATATTACCCCCAATCCCGTGATTTTTTATCTTAAGCAATAATCTTTTGTGTGGCACCTTGTCAAATGCCTTTTGGAAGTCTAAATACACTACGTCCACTGGTTCCCCTTTATCCACCCTATATGTTACTTCCTCAAAGATCTCCAGCAAATTTGTCAAACATGACTTCCCCTTCATAAAACCATGCTGACTTTGTCCTATTAAATTATGATTATCCAAATGTCCTGTTACTGTCTCCTTAATAATGGACTCCAAAATTTTACCTACCACAGATGTTAGGCTACCCGGTCTATAGTTTCCAGCCTTCTGTCTACTGCCCTTTTTAAATAAGGGTGTTACATTAGCAGTTTTCCAGTCTGTCGGGACCTTTGCCGAGTCCAGGGAGTTTTGGAAAATTATTACCAATGCATCCACAATCCCTACCGCCACTTCCCTCAAGACCCTAGGATGTAAGCCAGCAGGTCCAGGTGATTTATCCGCCTTGAGTCCCATTATTTTACCGAGTACCACTTCCTTAGTGATTTTGATCGTGTTTAGCTCCTCCCCCCCTTTAGCCCCCTGTTTGTCCAGTGTTGGGATATTCTTAGTGTCTTCTACTGTAAAGACTGATATAAAATATTCATTCAGTGTTTTTGCCATCTCCATATTTCCCACCATTAATATCCCGGTCTCATCCTCTAAGGGACCAACATTTACTTTAGCCACCCTTTTTCTTTTTATATAACTATAAAAACTCTTACTATCTGTTTTTATATTTTTTGCTAATTTACTTTCATAATCTATCTTCCCTTTCTTAATCAATCTTTTTGTTATTTTTTGCTGTGTTTTAAAGTTTTCCCAATCCTCTATCCTCCCACTAGATTTGGCTACCTTATATGCCCTTGTTTTTAGTCGTATACTATCCTTAATTTCTTTACTTAGCCACGGATGGCTGTCTTTTCTTTTACACCCTTTTCTTCTCAGTGGAATATATATTTTTTGGAAGTTGTAAAATAACTCCTTAAATGTACACCACTGATCATGTATCGTCTTACCCTTTAATCTATTTTCCCAATCCACTCTACTCAATTCCGCTCTCATACCTTCATAGTCTCCTTTATTCAAGTTTAGCACGCTTGTTTGAGATCCAACCTTCTAACCCTCTAATTGAATATGGAATTCAACTATGTTATGGTCACTCATTCCAAGGGGATCCTTTACTAGGACATTTTTAATTAATCCTGTCTCGTTACACAGGACTAGATCTAAGGTTGCTTGCCCCCTGGTCGGTTCAGTTACATACTGCTCAAGAAACCCATCCCTAATACACTCAATGAACTCATCCTCAAGGCAGCCCTGCCCAATTTGATTTGTCCAATTAATATGATAGTTAAAATCCCCCATAATTATAGATGTTCCCTTATTACAAGCCTCAACTATTTCCTGATTGATACTCCGTCCAACAGAGTTGCCACTGTTCGGAGGCCTATAGACTACCCCCACTAGTGTTTTTTTCCCCTTATTATTCCTTACCTCCACCCAAACTGTTTCATTATCCTGATCTTTTGACCCAATATCATTTCTCTGTATTACAGTGATTCCTTCCTTTATTAACATAGCCACCCCACCTCCCCTTCCTTCCTGCCTGTCCTTCCTGATCGTTAAATAACCTGGTATGTTTAATTCCCAGGCATTGTCACCCTGCAGCCATGTTTCTGTAATGGCCACAAGATCATACCCATATGTAGTTATTTGTGCCATTAACTCGTCTATTTTGTTACGAATGCTACGTGCATTCAGATAGAGAACTTTCAAATATGTTTTGTGACACTTAGTTCCTGCTTTTGCCCTTTTCATTACTTTACCTTTTACTCCATACCTTCTGCCCCTTCCTGACACGCTCTGGTTTTTAATTTCCCCACTGCTACCTACTTCTATGACCTTCTCTGTTGTCATTTTTATTATTTGCTCTCTAGGGTGCATGGATGTCAGTGTCAAGTGGGATGTGGAGGAAGAGATTGCTAAAGCTGAGTGCTGGTGAGGAAAGGCAATGGGGATCAGATTGAGGGTGATGGGAAATTCATACTCACTTTTCCAGTGCTTTGAAGGTCATGAAATCTTTTCCTGCACTGTATCCAGGTTCTGCGGGTGACTCCCAAGGAGTTGACCTCTTCAGCCACCTGCACCCACACAGCCTTGGTCTGAGTGGGAGGCCTCTTCCTCCCTGATGAATGGAACAGGCCTCCCTGTTGGCCCTAGCCCCATCCACCAATGCCTGCAGTGCCGCCTCGTCAAAATGAGGAGCTGCTCTTGCCCTCCCGCTTGTCATCTTTCCTGCAGGTCCCTCTGACACCAAATGGAGAAAGCTTGGAAGCCTGCAGAATAAGCAAGGCTTGCTGTGGACCTTAAATGCAGCAGCAATGATGACGTCATCAGAGGGGACTTTCAGTCATGAAAAACCCATTTGCAAAGGCTTCCCACACGTTGGAAATCAATTGGCCACTTAAGTTAAAATTGCATCAATCTCCCACATCTATTTAGATTTGTGTGGGAAACACGAAATTCGGATAACACAATGCCATCCCGCGCCTGAGTTAAAATCCCCCCCTATATGTTTATTAAATGCATACCTCTTTGGGTAACCCATCAGGCCCAATGCATCCTGCAAAACAAATATATATGTATAGATAAATCACACATAAAAAAAATCCTTTGGGGCTGAAAAATTACAGAAGAGACACAAATAATGAGGGAAGATATTTAAAGAAGTGCTAAAATAAAGAAAAAATGATAATAAGCCAGAATATTTACCACATTTATCAACACATAGGTCAGTGTCAGGGCTGAAAAGGATGGTACCCTCTGAACAGAAGCATCCTTCTGATAAGTTAAGACCAGTCAAATCTGAATTGCTTTAAAAATACAAATATATTAGTACTGTATATTAATCATGACTGATGGGAACAAATTATTTTAAATGCATTAAACTATTTTAGTTGCCAATATACAGTATATATTTTTTTGGAAACAGTGTGATATTCTTTTTCTGTGCTCATAACTAACCTTGAAGTGCAAGTAGGCTCATTTTCAAAGATCTCACACGCTTTGTAAACCTTGTTTAAAGGACAATTAAAAGCTGTATTGAAAAATTAAAAAAAGTTCTTGTCAGACTACCAACAATGTTACAGATCTACATTTTAATAGAACTTGCACTTCTTAAAGATTGAAGGATTAAAAAAAATCAGAAGTTATGGTATTGAAAACAGCCAAATGAAGATTAGTGCTTAAGCCAGACCTTTCTTTCCATGCTAGGGACATGAGCTGTTGCAACTGTAGCTCATCATTTTGTATCAAGTCTGTCTAGAATACCAGTTGGGTAGATTCACATATCAGTTCTCCTGCCCATGGAACTCTCCTTGCATGCATGAGTGCATGTGCAAAAATTCAAGACATTTGCTCAACTCGGAATCACAAACAGTCAGAAGTTTACATTTCTTTGCAAATTTTATCAACTTCCAAATAAGCCGCAGGCAAAAACAGCTGCTCTGCCAATGGGGAATTAAACATCCAAATAGATAGCATTGTTGTTCGCTGAACAGAATGACATGTGACTGATGAATGCCTTCCCCTTCCACAGCTGTTCCCCTACGATCAGGACCAACCCCAGAAATGGGCACTTCTGTTTAGAGAGCCAGCAGTGCTATGTGGGTTTTTTTTATTCTGGGAGTTCAACTTCTTCTGTTGTTGTCCTTTCAGATGTAAAGTTTATTAGGGTTGTAGAGGTAAACAAATGTTTCTAGAAATAGAAAGCATATGTCAATCAGATGAGCGCCCACTCAACAGACTGGTTTGGGGATTGTGCTCAATGGGTACATGGGGCTGCTCTACTTTAAAAAAAACCTTGCTCTCAGCACACCAAAGTTAAAAGATCACAGGACAGTTTCTGTTTAGATATGCATGAAGGGCACAGTTGAGAGTTTCAGCAGCAGATGGGCTGAGGCAGAGGTAGAGGCGAACGATGTTATAGAAGTGGAAATAAGCAGTCGTTGTGATGGAGCGATTATGGGGTGGGAAGCACAGCTGGGGATCAAATAGAATGCCGAGGTTGTGAACATCCTGGTTCAATCTGAGACAATGGCTGGGGAGGGGGATGGAATCGATGGCAAGAGTATGGTGTTTGTGTTGGGAGCCGAAGACAATGGCTTCAGTTTTCCCAATGTTTAACTAGAAGAAATTGTGGCATACTGCACCATACTGCTCCAATACTCCTATATAGCAGTATGTTAATATAATACTAGCATATAACAATATAAAGCTGCTCACATGATATTCAAATGTATTGCTGTAAAATTAGCTAAACTACTAAATTAATCACTCAAAATATGACTTTAATTAAAGTATTAAACACTAATTCTGCTCGACCTTCTGTGACTTTCTTCTCCCTATCTTTCAACTTATTTTTTTTTACATGAGGCACAGTAGGGGCTCTGCTGATGATTAAATTGATTGAATTCTATCAGAGTCTATTGGTAGTTGGATAAGTAAATGTATCCATAGTGCTGGATATGGTCAGGTACAACAAAGTACAAACAATTAAATCAAAAGCAAAATACTGCGGATGCTGGAAATCTGAAATAAAAATGCTGGACATACTCAGCAGGTCAGGCAGCATCTGTGGAGATAACCGTTCGTCAGAACTGACAAACAATTAAATTGTTCGCTTAGTTTGAATCTACCCATAAATATAAGATAGTCACTATTAAATCCAATAGGGAATTCTGCAGAAACGTCTTTACCCAAAGACTGGTGAGAATATTGAACTCACTACAAGGGATAGTTGAGGTGAAGAGCGTAGATGCATTTAAGGGAAATCTAGATAAACACACGAGGGAGAAAGGAATAGAAGGATATGTGGATGGGGTTAGATGAAGAAGGGTAGGAGGAGGCTTGTGTGGAGCATAAACACCAGCATTAACCTGTTGGGCCAAATGGCCTGTTTCTGTGTTGTAATACTATGTAATACTTACGGCATTCTCCTTTTGCGTAATTTCTCCAATCAATGCAGATACCGTGCGACATGCACACAGTTGCATAGGTTTGTAAACTCGCGCACACCACTGAGGTACTTGGCATTAGACATTCATCTTGCACACATGCCTGGTAGTAGTGGTCCGGTGAAATACGATCATGACATTCTGCAAATAATCTAGAAACATTAAAGCTCATTAAACTTTATGAGAAACTGTGATTGCAAACTTTTATTCTTGATAAAGCATGGTATAGTTGCAGAGTAAAGCTCCCTCTACACTGCCCCATTAAAAATTCCCTGGTCAGGTTCAGAATGAGTTAGATGCAAAGTTAGGGTTCTTCCATGCTATCCAAAAACTTGCTTTAAACCCAAGTAACTCCGTTGCACAAGTGTGTTATTTCCATTTTTTACACTCATGCATGAGACCCACCTCCTGCTCGCTGGACTCCATTCCCACTAAACTGCTGACCACCCATCTTTCCTTCCTGGTCCCCATGTTAGCTGACATTGTAAATGATTCTCTCTGCTCAGGCACTGTCCCTCTCCCTTTCAAAACCGCCATCATCACCCTCATCCTCAAACAATCTATTCTTCACCCCTTTGTCTTTGCAAACTGTCACCACATCTCCACTATCCCTTTCTTCTTCAAAGTCCTTAAACATTTTGTTACGTCCCAAATCCTGTCCAACATCTCTCCAGCAGCTCCCTGTTTGAATCCCTCCAATTAAGTTTCTACCTCTCCCACAGCACCAAAATGACCGTAACCAAAATCACATACAACTTTTGCTGAAACCATAACATTAGTATGTTATTGCTCCTCAACCTCTCTGCAGCCTTGACATGGTCAACCACACCATCCTCCTCCAACGCCGTGCTTCCGTTGTCCAGCTCAGTAGGACTGCCCTTGTTTGATTGCACTCATACTAATCCATTCGTAGCCATAGCAGCTCTACCAATGGTTTCTTTTCCCACCTAGCATGACAACTCAGAAGTCCACCAAGGATCTATCCTTGGACCCCTTCTTTCCTCAACTACATGCTGCGCACTGGAAACATCATCCAAAGCCACAGGTTCAGTTTCCACATGTACACTAATGACATCCAGCTGTACCTTGCCACCAAAACTCTCGATTCCTCCACTGCCTCTGTTCTGTCAGACTGCTTGTTTGACATTCAGTCTTGGATGAGCGGCAATTTCCTCCAGCTAAACATTGGAAAGACTGAAGCCATCATCTTCGGCCACCACCACAAACTCCTTAAACTTGCCACTGTCTCCTTAAAACCCACCAGTTAACCCTCCTAATATCTCCTTCTTTGGCTCAGCATTCATTTCTTCCCTCATGCCACTGTTAAGTGCCTTGGGATGTATTTTATACGTTAAAGGTGCTATACAAATGCAAGTTATTATTGTAATCATCTAAGTAAATTGGCAATGAAGTGACATTTAGTACCAATTATTGTCAGTTTTTTTCTATTAGCTAAAGAGAGTTTCATGCCACCAGTCTTGTCTATTTTCAAGCTATCAGGCAGAGGAAAAAGCTCACTGACCTAGACAGTTATGCTGACCAGGCCTCTAAATGTTCTAATTTTGTCACAGTTCATTGTGGTTTAAAATTGCCATTACATTTTTTGCAAAAAGTTCACAAAAATCTGGGTAGGTTAACATTTAAAAATAATTGTTCAGTGCTTCATTTTTGAAGAAAAGGTCTCATGGCTAGTGAAAACTGTAAAGGTGAATTATTAAGTCTCATGAGATATTCAAAACAGATTTGAACAAGCTTGTTTTGGTAAGTTATTTAGTTTGCTGACTAATCAAAAGTTTAGAGTTACTCGACCTTAGAAAACCTCAGGTAATGGCCCAGAAATTCGGGTCGGGGGCTTCCCGCGGGTGCAAGCCCCCGACCTGCACTTACCTTGCGCGCCGGCCGTTGAGCTGTGGGCCCCCGTGGAATTCCGATCCGGGGCCTGCTCCAACTGCCGGCGCGCAGTGCTTGCGTATCCCAGGGGCGCAGTTAGTTCGATGTGTCCCCTGGGATCACATGGGCCATGGGGAGCCAATCGGAGCAGGGAATGCTCCATTCATAAGTCTGACAGGAAGACCTGTCAAAACTTAGAAATACTACAGGCCCCAAAACATCACTAAATCTTCAAATACATTTTTTAAAAATTACTTTTTTAAATAAACTATAAATTACATGAAATAACTATTTTAAACAATAATTTAAATTTTTGAAAAAATTAATTATATTTTCTAATGGGGCTAAAAATAAACTTACCTTTCTTTAAAGTATTTAAAAATAATAAACCTGTGGAAAAAATGTTTTAATTTTAATTAATTCACCACTTACCTTGTAAAAAGCAGGCCTTATGCCTGCTTTTTAAATGTGTAACTTCTGGAGACTTACCCTCCCGGGAAAACCTGTAAAAAAAAACTAAGTTCGATGCGCCCGCGCAGCCTCTCCCGCGCATGTGTTCGACCTCTGAACCCCTGCTTTCAGGGGAACGGAAGTGCTGGTTTCCCATGCATGCGCAGTGCATGCAGGAAACCGGCACTTCCATTGGGCTTACGGGTGAGTACCCCATGCGTACTCACCCGTGGAGACCCGAATTTCAATGTATATGCAGTAAAATGTCTTACTCGTTTGTAATGAGCTTGCAAAGAGAATTAGAGCTACAAGGTTGTTGTGTTGTTTGGGGACTGAACGTGACTTGAGGTCTTGGAGTAGCTGGTGATGTAGATTGTCCATTGCAGTTTGGCTTGTTGGAATCTTTGACTTGCCAGTAATCAGCCATTTCTGAACAGGAGGATGCAGGCTCTCCGCTGGGCAGCATACAGTCATCATTCTGAACGTTATTACATGTTCCTGAGAAGATAGATCATTAGAGTATGTCAATTTATTTATACTATTGTATAGATCCCCCTTTTGCCTATTAAAGGAGATACTGTTATGCATTGGAGAATTATGACAAATTTCATGGACTTGCTCCATAAACTTTTCTTCCATTTTACTCAAGAGAAATTCACAGTGACAATATGCTGTAACAACATATTTTTGATATTTTTGTTTATTAATTTGGATTCAATTAATGGTGGCATGAGAACATAATCATGTTTCTGCAGACAGCTATATCTAGCAATGCACTTGACGTGAGGTCAGAAGATCTCTCAATGCAGATTTTTATCTTGCAATTTGTAGCCAAACCTTATGAGCATTCTGACTGTTAAATTTTTTTTCCCTCAATCCTAGTAAAAAAAACCTGGTGAAATCAGCTACAGGAATTACATGAGTTTTGGGGGTTAAAAATAAAACGGGGGGTTGAAATCCCGCTGCAATATTTCTAACGTATTGGTTAACATATTTGCGTGAAAGGCCTCTGCTGTTTTAATGAAGTACCAACTGGTTTAAAATAAATGGGCCAATTCATTGATTTCAGTAGTGAACAAAGGAATTTCAAGCAAACTTGTAAGCAATGTATGACAAACTTCAACCTCAGACTGCAATCAGAAAACTTCAGATTTAAGCAGTAAAACAATTTTGGAAGGAACAAGTTATCCTATATATTTCTATATAAGATTACAACCTTTACTATACATTGTCCCAATAACTCAGAAATCATTATATTTCATACACCATTCAAGGTGCGTGTGTATTTTCATTTCTGCAATGAGAATATATTCCACATATCCAGTCATCTATAGGAAAAACATCCTTCCAATCTCAAGGCTTGCTTTGATACTCATCTTCTAGTTCTGCGCTTATAGCCTAACCTAAGTAAGCTTCTATGTCTATGTCATCGTTTTTTAAAAATGGATCATATATTCTTTCAATCTTTTTTTTCTAGTTAGAAGATATACATTGGGCTGCCTGATATCTCACTGAGCTTATTCAGCGAGTAGCTGAACCATACAGATCAGGAAAATCCTACGTTTCATCTCTGGTGTGTACTCAGTTAGCTGATCTCAGCTGTGGTGAGAGTAGGTCACGAGAGTTGGCCACAGTGGTCGTGGTTTAGAGAGGGGGATATCATCCAGGATACCCGCTCCTAAGCAACCCCTGATTAAAGTAAACATATATCCACTTTGGGCAAGGACAAGTTCAGACTCAGATGTGATAACCCCTGCAATCAAACAGCTTTGCAGTACACAGTGTTAAGGATCATGCACCAGATGGTATCCAGCCCCCTGTGGAATTGTATCCAGGGAATGTCCAAGCTGTGAGGAAGTTCACCCAGGGCCATAATATTTTTTGCAAAGAGGTCTGGCATAACAGAATGTATTTATAATGAGACCTGACTTTAGCTAGATTATGTATGCAGCATCAACCCCCTTGGTGCCACACATCATTCAACAGATTCAAGGGCAGACAATTGACTTAATTCTAAACCTCTGCCAACATCATTCTGCAGGTATCTGTGAGGTGTGTAAGAGCAGCCCAGATTGGTTTGTCTGAGTTTTCCTCCTTACCACTGAGAAAATACAGACTTCACTTGGCACCCTCCTCTTGACAATACAGCTTCAGCTGACAGCTCACAGAATAAGGAATTGTGCCCACCTGGCTTTTTATTCCTGTTTCATTCTGTAAGTACTTTGAGATGCATTTAGAAATAAGATATAAGTGAAAAATAAAATACATATTACAATGTAGTTACTTAGATTTTCCCTCAGGAACTTAGGTATTCGTAAAAAATGATGAACCTGGACCCTAATCTAAAACTGTCTTTGCCGTACGCATACCAACATTAATATTTTATATTATAGTCAGACTTCTAAATGCTTTATTTTAAAGAGTTTGAAAAACAATCTGCATCCTTACCACACTGCCCTTGTGTATTGTTTCCAAATATCTCACTTGGAAGTTTGATTGAGAAAGCTAAACCACTGTAGACAACCAGTGCCTTTATTTTAGGAATTTCAAGCATCACATTAATGCCTGAGTTGGAGATCTTCACGCCATCTCTTGAATATGGTAGTGACACAATACTGCCATCAACAGTTACCTGAATAATAAGACAAAGCGTCATTAATTTTCTAAATACTGTAGCAATGTGGCTTTAAATAGAATTCTAGGTCACAATTTTGCTGACCTCAGCAGTCCGTGGCTGGCAATGTCGGTGGCGGGTCCTGACCCCGCTGCTGGCTCCATCCCGCTGTCTGAAATTAATTTACCTTGATTGGGCTTGTTAAACCCGCCCAGCGCATTTCCAGGGCCTATTAGAGGAAGCGGGTCTGGTGACATCATTTGATGATGCATTAGCAGCCGGTTTCCTTAAAGGGACCATGGACAATTTTATTTTGACATTTATGCTGTCAGTGTTCTACAGCACTGAGGTGCTGCAAACACTGATAATCACTGCACAAATGTGCAGGGCTGCACCCAGGCTCTCCCATGACTCCCTCCATATGCTTATGGAGGGAGTCACAGCACACTTGGAGGTCCTCCTCCCTTCCCATGGGCAAAAGAGACCTCCCCAGGAGATCAGAACAGCCTGGTTGCTCATTGCAAAGGAGGGCACAAGCAGGAATGTGGTTAGGAGGACCTGGGTGCAGTGCCGCAAATGTTTCAATGATCTCAGTAGATCACAAAACGTTAGTACAAAGCCACACTCAACCTCATCCTGCTCTGCCACTCATCACATCCCCATCACTCTGCCTTCCCTACCCTACACATCCTTACACCAACTTACCTGGCACCTCCACCCATCCCTAGCTACATTATCACATCCCCATCTCATTGGCTACTCCTCACAGTCACTCTCATCCTAGTGCAATCACACCAGCTAACACCACACAAGGGTAGGCACTTGGGGGTTTTGTGCAATGTTCATGTAAGTTTCTGTTACTGTAGTGTCAAACATTGAAACCTTTATTTTCAACACTTTGCATTCTTGGACAGATTTGTGTGTACCTTTGGAAGTGATTTAGTGAGTTGAAGTGAATGGTGAGACATAATGGTACCCCCTGCAATGGTCATGAGTGTGAAAGTAATGGCTTTGCCATTGCAGGAATGCTTTATGGTGTTGGTGTGGGGTGGTGCCAACCTGGTGCATCATGTGGCTGCCAGGGTGTATAGCATCAAGTGAAGTAAATGTGGCCATGGTGAGGCCACCCATGGCCTCCCAGGCAGCAATGTGCTCAGGTGCTGATGCCCTGTGTCCTGTGCAGCATCGGTTGATTGCGGAGAAGGTTGGGGTTGTTGTTGGTGCTGCTGGTGTTGGGGTTGATTGTGGTGGGATTCTAAGGACCAAGATGAGAGAGTATAAAGGGCACCCATGCTGATGGAATAGATAGCAGGTGAAGTAGAGATGACAGGAGTGATCTGTCAATGGTGAGAGAGGTAATGAGGATGGAGACTTGTGTAAAGACTTGCAGCATGGTGAATCTGTTGAGGAAATGCAGTGAGGAAGAGCTTGTGTCTGAGGGAAGATATCTCTGTAAGATGGGAGCTTTTACTTTACATTTGAAGCTGTCAACTCAACAGCTGAATCAATGGCCACTGAGCTCATGCCTCAGCTTAACAGATGTGATCCCCGAGCAGCGAGGACCCCATGGGCGGGCACGTAAAATCAAAAGTTGAACTCAAATATGTTCTTAATCCTCTCTAAACAAGGTCATAATGACCTGAATTGGATCCCCCACCACTGTGAATCAGGTCTGCTCAGCGCTGACAGACCCGACATTGGGGTAAGGTGCATGGCGGTGGGTTCACAGCGGGGTCCCGACCCGCTGGGGAGAAGAACCACTTTCCCGCCCGACCTGCCACTGATCGCGCCTGCTGACCCCCTGGAAAGGGGGAACTTGAAACAATCACCATCACTAGAGAAAAAGTACTAGGCCAACTTATGGGACTAAAGGTGAACAAGTCTCCTGGACCTGATGGCCTGCATCCTAGGATCTGAAAAGACGTGGCTGCAGAGATAGTGGATGCGTTGGTTGTAACCTACCAAATTTCCCTGGATTCTGGAGAGGTCCCAGCGGATTGGAAAAATGCAAATGTAACACCACTATTCAAGAAAGGAGGGAGATAGAAAGCATAGGCCAGTTAACCTAACATCTAAAATTGGGAAAATGCTGGAGTCCATTATTAAGGAAGTAGTAGCAGGACATTTAGAAAACCATAATACAATCAAGCAAAGTCAGCATGGTTTTATGAAAGGGAAATCATGTTTGACAAATTTGCTAGAGTTCTTTGAGGATGTAACAAGCAGTGTGGATAAAGTGGAACCAGTAGATGTAGTGTATTTGCATTTCCAGAAGACATTCGAATACATAAAAGGTTACTGCACAAGATAAGAGCTCATGGGGTTGGGGGTAATATATTAGCATGGATAGAGAATTGGCTAACTAACAGGAAACAGAGAGTCAGGATAAATGGGTCATTTTCAGGTTGGCAAACTGTAACTAGTGGGGTGCCACAGGGATCAGTGCTGGGGCCTCAGCTGTTTACAATCTATATTAATGACTTGGATGAAGGGACCGAGTGTAATGTAGCCAAATTTGCTGATGATACAAAGATAGGTGGGAAAGTAAGCTGTGAAGAGGACACAAAGAATCTCCAAAGGAATATAGATAGGTTAAGTGAGTGGGCAAAAATTTGGCAGGTGGAGTATAATGTGGGAAAATGTGAGTTATCCACTTTGGTAGGAAATATAAAAAAGCAAATTATTATTTAAATGGAGGGAGACTACAAAATGCTGCAGTACAGAGGGATCTGGGGGACCTTGTACATGAAACACAAAAAGTTAACATGCAGGTACAGCAAGTAATTGGGAAGGCAAATGGAGTGTTGGCCTTTATTGCAAATGGGATGGAGTATAAAAGTAGGGAAGTCTTACTACAACTGTGCAGGGCATTGGTGAGACCACACCTGGAGTACCGTGTATAGTTTTGGGCCTAGAAATTCAGTCGCGCCACTTTTGGGGCGCTAAAGTCGGGCGGTCGCTAAAGTTAGCGCCCGCCGGAAAGTGTAGGCCACTTCGCCGAAATTCAGTAGATTTGGCCAAGGAGTTTGGGCGAGCGCTGAAACTGGCGTTGCACTCCTATCTTTAGGCGCTAAGCCGGCGGTGCGGACTGATAACGCCGAGGCCGGGCGCAGCGCAGGTGCGGTCATGTTTTGATTGACAGCAGACACCCTGACGCCGGCCAGCTCTTAAAGGGGGAAGGGTCGACTTTGTCTGCTGCCACGCCCTGGACAGTGGAGCCCTGCAGCTAGGCCTCAACACTGCTGGTGGACCCAAATAGCGCCTGAAGCCATGCAGAAGGCCCGTGAACGAGCGCAGCGCTTCTCAGAGCCTGCTTTGTGGGTGCTGCTTAAGGGTTTGGAAAAGAGAAGAGAGATCTTGTGCCCGGACAGTGGCAAGAAGGCTCCCAGGAGGCAGTTCAGGAGAGCCTGGAGGGAAATCGCCCACAGGGTGTCAGCCACCAGCGATGTCCCCAGGACTGGTGACCAATGCCGCAAGAAGTACAACGACCTCACTCGGTTGGTCAAGGTGAGTAGCCTTTCCAGTGTCCTCCTCATCCTTGCATGTGCACCTCACATTATGGGCAAAGGGACCTCAAAGGCCTAATGGCCATCCCTCCTCCCGCAGCTATGGCACTGGCATGATCATCAATAGCACTTTCTGCACTTGACACACTGGCCAAGCTATTCGACCATGGGAGGCAGTGCACACAACAACAGGGCACCACACTGGCCAAGCTATTCCACCATGGGAGGCAGTGCACACAACAACAGGGCACCACACTGGCCAAGCTATTCCACCATGGGAGGCAGTGCACACAACAACAGGGCACCACACTGTACTTAGAGGCCGTCCTTTCTCTTGCAGGCCAAGCTGGCCCAGAATATGAAGAGCCGGAATGTCACCGGGGGAGGCCGTGCCCAGTTCCAGGAGCTCAGTGAGCTGGAGGAGCGCGTGGCTCGACTCATGCGTGGCCGGGTGGTTGGCCCCGTTGCTATTGGTGATGCGGACCCTGTGCTGGGCCCCAATGGTAAGGACATGACCGTTTGGACCTCTCTCGTTCCCCTTGCGCTTCAGATCTACATCCTTTGCCACTGTCCGACCAATGCGCATAATGCCACCACTCATGCCTCCCTCGCTGACGCCCTGTCCTCACTCTAAAGCTACTCTTGTGCCTTCCTGCTTTCAGCTGGTGAGGAGGAGGTCCATGAAGCTGAGAGTGCCAGTCCCTCGGAAGAGGAGGACGACGAGGACCAAGAGGAAGGCGGCACATTGGGGGAACCCTCATCCGCGCCAGGGGATGGCAATGGAGGGGAGACGTCTTGCCTGGAGGAGAGCCAGGGGGAAGTGTTGCAGGGGGGTGTAGCTCCTGGGCCCAGTGGCGTCCAGGCACGCGGGAAGGGTCGGGCAGCACGGCTGCCTTCTCCCCAGAGGGGGGAAGTGTTGCAGGGGAGGGCAGTTGCTGGGCCCAGTGGCGTCCAGGCACGCGGGAAGGGTCGGGCAGCACGGCTGCCTTCTCCCCAGAGGGGGGAGGTGTTGCAGGGGAGGGCAGTTGCTGGGCCCAGTGGCGTCCAGGCACGCGGGAAGGGTCGGGCAGCACGGCTGCCTTCTCCCCAGAGGGGGGAAGTGTTGCAGGGGAGGGCAGTTGCTGGGCCCAGTGGCGTACAGGCACGCGGGAAGGGTCGGGCAGCTCGGCGGCCTTCTCCCCAGAGGGAGAGTCCGCCCTCCAGTCCGGAGACGGTCCTCGCCCAGGAGGTGCGCCTCCTTGATGAAATGTCCGCGGCCTCGGAGCGGCGCCACAACGAGTTCATGGGGGTTGTGGGACAGATGCCTCAGGCCATTGAGTCCCTGGCTCATAGTGTGGCCGCTTTCGGGGACTCACAGGCCAGGGGTGTCGACCAACTCGCGGCAGCACAGGCCAGGGGCTGTCGACCAACTCGCGGCAGCACAGGACGCGAGTCGCGAGTTCATGAGTGGTGCCGTGCAGACACTGGCTGATGATGCGGGCACAGACCAGGGCAGTTCGGGCACGCACTTCTGCCACACTCGCGGTGTCACGGAAGCATCGCCAGGGCACCCGCCGCCCTGCTGCAGCACAGCGGTCTGGCCTCCACCAGATTGCTGCGCTTGCTGCAGGTGCCAGCCCGGCCGAGTGCCAGTGTCTCTGGCGACCAGCGAGCGCCTGGCATCAGCCAGCTTGCCCCCATTGCTGCAGCCGCCACTGCCACTCCCCCAGCCAAGGTGCGACGAGCTGATGCAGAGACTGATGCTGCCCAGCCACAGCTGCAGCAGTCAGCAGCCGGCCCCTCCAGGGCCGGACCTCGTCTAGGCCGACCCCAAGGGCATCTGCCGTCACGCAGTGTGCCCCTCAGGAGCCTTCCCCCAGCCTTGCCACACCCACAGGGCCCAGGTTGAGGCGGAGCAACAGGTCGGGCAGGGGCCGGAGAAGCCTGCACAAGGACTCGCCCTCTCGGCACACCAAGTAGAGTGTGTTGCCAACTGTTTTTTTTATATGGTGTTTGTGTTCTGGGGGGGGGGGGCTTATTTTGGGAAGGCCGAAGATGAAGGCAAATGTTTTTTTATATGGGGGTGGTTGTGTTCTGGAGGGGGTGGGGGCTTATTTTGGGAAGGCCGAGGGTGAAGGCAAATGTTATTGACAAGTTTTGTTATTCCTCCCCAGGTTGTGGGAGTGAGATATGTTTTTGACTGTTTTTTGGGGGTCTTGTCTGTTTCTCTGTTTCATGTGGGAAGGGCCCTGAGTTTGTTAAATAAAGCTTTTTATTTATTCAGCTTGTCCAGGTGTCATGTTTCAAGTGGTTGTTGCGTTAACCGGCTGAGGGCTTGCGGAGCGGCTGCATTCAGGTGCGTTCATTGCCACAAGCCATTCCCCGACAGGGGGCCTAGAAGTGCCGTTCAATAAGCCGCCGGCGGACGGGCCCTTGGACCTTGTGGCTCCCTCCTGGGCTGGTACTCTCCTCCTCCTCCTCCTCCTCATGGTCCTCCTGCTCGTCCTCCTGAGGTGGTGGTCCAACGTGAGGTGGCAGTGCCTGAGTCCTGCGGATAGCCAGGTTGTGCAGCATGCAGCAAACGATGACGAACTGGGAGACTCTATCCGGCGAATACTGTAGAGATCCGCCGGAACGATCCAGGCAGCTGAACCGTTGCTTGAGGACGCCAATCGTTTGCTCTATGATGTTCCTTGTGGCTTGATGGCTTTCGTGTATGCCTCCTCCGCAGGGGTCCTGGGCGCGCGGAGAGCGGGGTCATGAGCCATGTACACAAAGGGTAGCCCTTGTCCCCAATAAGCCATCCCCTTGGTGGAGGCTGTGCCTTGAACATGTCAGCCACAGTAGTCTGGCGCAGGATAAATGCATCGTGGCTGCTTCCTGGAAAGCGGGCATTGACAGCTAGGATGCGCTGCCTGTGGTCACACACCAGCTGTACATTGAGGGAATGGTAGCCCTTCCGGTTGCGGGTAATCCTCGGCATTGTCGATAGGTGCCCGCATAGCCACATGCGTGCAGTCAATGGGCGCCCTGCACCATGGGGAAGTCGGCGATCCTGGCAAATCCGACTGCACGCTGCTCCTGCCTCTCTAGGGTCATGGGGAAGGAGATGAATTGGTATCTCCTTGCGAAAAGGGCATCGGTGACCTGCCGGATGCAGCGATGCACGGCGAATGGGAGATGTTCGCTATGTCCCCAGCAGCGGCTTGGAAGGAGCCGCTGCATAAAAGTTCAGAGCCACCGTGACCTTCACTTCCACCGACAGAGAGGTCCTGCGCATCAGCTGTGACGCAGATCTCTGTGAAGCAGCTGGCAGATCTCTGCAACCACCTCCCTCTGAAGCGCAGCCTCTTAACACAATGCGCGGCAGTCATGGTGAGATAGGACACCTGCTTCCGGTATTCCCTGAGTGGTTAAGGCCTACGTTGCCGACGCCTGATGGCCCCTCTGCGTCTAGGCATGGCTGCCCCTCTCACACAGCGTCTGCGAGCCCTTCGCACATAATGCTGGAACTGAGGGTTGGAACCCCATGCAGCCCCCATAATAACTTGCAAACAGTGAAATCACAAGAGTCAAATTTCCAAGCTCTGGCCAGAAGCCAAAAATACCTCTCCTATGTTGTCCCAAATCAGTAAGGTCTGTTCCTTGGTCTCTGTCCAGAAATCCAAAGCACTGAAGTCATTGCAGCAAAATGGCTGGCCTTTATAGTTCAGTGTAAGTGCCCTTTAATTAGCGCTCCCCGAGGCCCGCAGGGCCTCTGCTGCGTTCACTTCACAGTTCTTAACAGCGCCACGCCCACATTGGGCGGGCGCCACTGATTTCCGGTTTGGGGCGCACAAACAGCGTTGCACGACGAAATGACGTCATAAGCTGCGCGCGCAGCTGAGCGGGCGCAAACACTTTGCGCCGGCGCTAAATGTCAACTGAAGTTGGGCGTAGGCGCAGATCGGCCTGCGCCCGGGCGCTAAGTGCCTAGCGCTGGAAATCTACCCCTCTTATGGCGTTAACGGCTGGCGAACGCAACTGAATTTCTAGGCCTTGGTCTCCTTATTTAAGGAAGGATATACTTGCATTGGAGGCAGTTCAGAGAAGGTTCACGAGGTTAATTCCTGAGATGAGGGGGTTTTCTTATGAAGAAAGGTTGAGCAGGTTGGGCCTATACTCATTGGAGTTTAGAAGAATGAGAGGGGATCTTATTGAAACGTTTAAGATTCTGAGGGGGCTTGACAGGGTAGATGCAGAGAGGATGTTTCCCCTCGTGGGGGAATCTAGAACTGGGGGGCTTAGTTTCAGAATAAGAGGTCACCCATTTAAAACGGAGATGAGGAGGAATTTCTTCTCTGAGGGTCGTGAATCTTTGGAATTCTCTTCCCCAGAGAGCTGTCGATGCTGAGTCATTGAATATATTTACGATGGTGATAGACAGATTTTGAACAATAAGGGTGTCGAGGGTTATGGGGAGTGGTCAGGAAAGTGGAGTTGAGGCCAAGACCAGATGAGCCATGATCTTATTGAATGGCGGAGAAGGCTCGAGGGGCCAAATGGCCGACTCCTGCTCCTATTTCTTATGTTCTTATAAAACCATGCCCAAGAATGGTACGACACAGAAGTAGGCCATTCAGCTCATCAAACCTCTTTGGTAGAGCTATCCAATTAATCGCAGTTCCTTGCTCTTTCCCCATAGCCCTGTAAATCTTTACCCTTCAAATATTTATCCATTCCCTTTTGAAAGTTACTATTAATCAGCTTCTACCACCCTTTCAGGC